>NW_010396908.1:1579-10985 GCF_000710305.1 Buceros rhinoceros silvestris | reverse complement strand
GAGCAGGCTGTTAAATCGCATTCAGCACCACATGAAACCCCACCCTGGGCCTTGCTCATTACCAAGTCTTTTTTTTTTCCTTTGAATCGTAAAACTCTGCAGTGGGGGATATCTAATCTATTTTGGAACTGAGTGTGCAGTTCAAACAGATTTATTTTACAGGAGGTATAGATGATGGCAACCCACTGGGCAGATAACAGCCCAAACTGTACCTTAGAGTATGATTCCAACACAGCATAAGCTGCCCTAAATTTGGGCTGCTGCTGCCTGATTCTCCTCCCTCCTCACTGATACATTTCTTCCTTTCCCGCACATTTTGGCCTCGTGTCTTGCATGGCATTTGTGCCAGTGGAACCAGAAGACAAACCAAGCTCAGGGAGCTGATCTAGCTGGAATCTAACCTGTCAGAAAGCAGTCTGGTTCCTCAGAAATCTGTGTTCTGAATCAGGCCACTGCATAGGTCAATCTCATGTGAAGGAAGGGATACAAACCTTTAGCTGATGACATAAACAAAGGAGAGGAAGATACTTGCCTTTTAAACATCCTTTCAGTTTTTTAGTATGCATGGTAGGCATGCTTTCAAGCTTAGACACTAGGAACAAAAGGGAAAGATTCACAAGGGACCCAGGCTGACTATTTTATCTCTAGGCAGATACACATCGACTGTAATTCATGTGCCTGATTTAGGCATCTCTCTCCCCTTCCAGGAACAGAGGGAGTTAGGCTGCGGTGCATCCTTTTCCTAGCAACAAAACCTCTGAATAGGAGAGAGCAGCAACTGCAGAATCCAGCCAGTAGGAAATGAGAAGGAAAAGAGAAGAGCTGAGATTCTTCCTTTTCCCAGATTTAGACTTCTGCATGTATGAGACCGGAATATAATCCTTTCATTCCCTTCTAGATTTAGATTTAGATTCCCTTGCCTGGGGAACAAATATGTGTTTCACTGAAACATGGCCTCCAAGAAGAAATATGTAATGCGTTGAATATCCACCCAAGGGACAAAAGAGATCCGGGTTCTATCCAGGTCCTCCGCAGAGGGACTGTGTGCAAACCTTCTTCTGTGTGCTCCCTACTTCCGAAAGGAGCGCTCCTTAAGCCAGGGCTAGAAGGATAAGCTGTACGAGAGTTCCCCCCACAGAAGAGACCACTGGTCAAAAAACAACTGAAGAATCACAAGAGAGCAAAAGCAAAAGCCCAACCGTGCACCTTAATTACAGAGGTGCTCCCCTGAGAGGTGGAGGTCTTGGGCACCAGTCCTTGATTCCAGCACAGATTACATTTTCTTCACCAGTGACTCCACAAAGCAAAACACTTAAGCAAATCCAGGGGCAGGGCTCTAGGGAAACTATTAATTCTCCTTACTCACTAATTCCTTTGATTTTTCAAAACACAAGACATTTGTACAATTGCTAATAACATGCTGTAAATGCCCAACAGCTTCAAGCAGGAGAGAGAATGAACGCTTTGTTATTCTAGGAAAATAGATGTGTATTTTTACTGTAGCCATAACAAAGGAGGCTTCAAGCATTCCTCTACATGCCAGTTGGGTTGTTTTTCTTGTCACAGATATTCATCTTCCTGCAGTCTGTAATGTCTTTCTGTGTTCATGTGTGATGCATTCTGACGGGTTTTTTACAGTTAAAATTTGATATTTCAAGAAATCCATTCACAGTCTGGCTTTGAATCTAGCACGTGAAGTTACTTCGGCTTCCGCATCACTTTCCATTTTATTTTCAGCAAACTCTGGTGAGTGTATTCCTGTAAATGTGTGAAACTTCAAACTGGAAAGGACCTGATTCAATTCTCCGTCTGTTAATAGAAGTTTGTCATCTGTCCAAAAGATAGAGGCAATGGGGTTTGACTGAGCGTTAGATTCCCCATCCTACATACTGCTACTCCTGGAAAATCAGTGCATGTCAGGTGTTTGGAAGTGAGCACATGATGTTGTTACTCCACCGGGAGGTAGGATTGCCAGAGGTCAGTCTGAAACTAGGGACACTGCATGGCTCTCCAGCTAACGCACCTCTGATGTTCAGGTGTTGAAACAAACCACAGCATTTTGTTTTGATAAAAAACAAGCTTTGAGGTAATTGGGCACATGAGATTAACAGCAAATACTTGTATGAGGATTGCAACAAACAGACACTAAAATAATGGAAAAAAGCAAAACTAAAGTCTCTGCAAAAGTTTTAAGGTTTAAAGTTTTTGAAGTTTTAAGGGCAGAATTTATCAGTCTGAAACCTTTTTATAACTGCTTATGTCAGAACAGAAGGTCTGTATTATTTCCTTGCATAAATAATCTTGAAAACCTGTATTGAGCCCTCCTTTTGTTTACAAGCCTCTGTGGCATTTGGCTACTATCTATAAAAGCACTATTTCCTCCTTCAGATTCTTGCATTTCTTGTTTTCTTGGCACCTGTAATCAGGCCAGGAAGAGGAGATGGATGAGAAGGAGGGTTATGGACTTAAGATTTTATCTCTGCAGAGACTGGCATGATCCTCTCTTGTGAGGCTGCCCCTTGCTACCTGGATTGTGTGTTTTCATGAGAGAGGGGCACCTGTTTGTCTAGGAAGATGGCAGAACCAAAAGCATGTGTGAATTCACAAGACAGGGGTTTTATGTGGGTCCCTAAGGATCAAGGAACATCTTCGCAAGGCATCTGACAGCCTGAGAGACGTAACAATCCTATAGGGATACGACTGCCCTTTCACAGAGACAAAAGCAAGCTTGTTTAGGAAATATGTAAGTTTCATGAAAAATAAATTTTAAAAACTGTATTCCAAGACAGGTAGTGTGAGTTAACAGAAAGAGAAAGCCTTAAGTCCCTAAACCAACAAAGGGCATGTGGTTGCATGCAGAATGCAGGTCCAGAATACCTGACAGCATGTTCCTTGCTTGGTCTGGACGAATGTGTTATGGCTGTCTTTTGGCCTGAGTTTATTTCCTGTGAAGAAGTGGGTGAGGCAAAAGGTAGGTTGGTATACACCCAAGGCTCACCCTGACATACCAGAGATATGTGTCTGGACTTGGGACTACCGTGGAGATACCCTTGAGTCCTGGAGTTTAGACATAGCCCATGAGATTCTTAGATTTTGTTTGCAGCCACACATAACAGAATGGTATAGTCAGTGCTGGCAGGGAGAGTGCAGCATAGTGCCACCTCCAGCACTAACAGCTAACCTGTGCTGTTGGGTCAATGTGAAAGGATCCTCTCCTGTGGCAGTGGAGTGGTCATATCAGAACCAACCCAGCTAGTTCCATATACCTATGCACCACTCTATATGCATCCTGCCTGCTGCATCCATGCTGGATGCAATTCCATGCTTGTGGAAACACTCCAGGAACAGTAGAACTATACTGTATTTTACACTGCTTGGAAGATAGGGTATGTACTGAAGCACTTGGCAGAGTTATCAGCATCTAGAATAAATGTACTTGTGCAGCCCCAGCACAAGTGTGTCCCTGAGTACTCTCTCCTGCAAGACTAGAATCTGCCAGGTACTGTATACTCAGGCTGCAATCTACCAAACAGCTTAAGTATGTGCTTAATTGCAAGCAACAAGTCCAAAGCTTAAAGCTACACTCAGGGAGAGGCGAGCTATTGAACCGAGGGCAACAAAGCTCAGCACTTCACAAGGTCGACCCTTGGCAAGACTGAAGCTTAATTCTTGAAGTTTCATAATTGTCCACGTAACTCTGAGGCTTGAATTTGGAAATGATGGTGACTCTTATTTCAAGGTGTATGACTCAGGCCCTGAGTAATGAGGACAAAATCAGAGACAAGGGAGAAATAGAAGCACAAGTGATATTGTGGGGGAAGCAGACGGCTGAGTAAGAGGGTTCCCTGGGTTGAACTCCTTGCCACGCTACCTGCAAATGCCTGTAACTCACTGCCACGGCACCCTTTTCACTGCCAATTTATTACCAGATAATCTAAGTGTGATTTAAGAATTACATGCAAACCCAGCCTGGCCACCTTCCCTGCTATGCTAATTACTGTATCTCTTACTGTGGTGGTGGCAGTGCCACCTGTAAGGAATTTGGTGAGGTTAAGAGAAACAACGATGTGAAAATTATTCTCCTGTCATGACACTTTTCAGGGTCTGTAAAAATGTGACAGATTGTGCTGGTTGCTTTTCATATTCTGTATTATGCAGTGCATTTTGCATATATGCTTTATGTGCCCAAGTTCATGCCTATGAGGTGGCTCTTAATGAAGCATTTTCCAATGCTAGTATTGCCATATAATTTATGAAGTTCTGACAAGCAGCTTGGATGTGAGCAAGATTCTGTGCCCTTACAAGGCACAAGAGACAATTCCTGGCACAAGAACCAGCAATATACCCAGGACCATTTCAAAATGCCCTTGGTATCAGCAATACAATTATTTTAATTATATATGGACACTTGACAGATTATTTTCATGGACTGTCACCTACCTAACGCAAGGTGGCATGGTAAGACTGCATGGCTTTTAATGACCTCATGCCAATATTATGTTGCAGTTTAAGCTAAAAAAAATTATATGTAAGATGAGTGAATATGAACTGTAATATCTACTGGAGGGAGGTTGGGTGTGAACTTGAGATGTGGTCTCTGATTCTGCATTGACAATGATGCTGAATGGCTTCATCCATTTTGGAAGCAGATGAGGTGAGTCGATAAAGGCTGCTCTTGGCCACCTGAAAGCATCCACAGAAGTCATTAATGAAGAATGACTGTTCAATGTGCTCTCAGTATCTGCATTTGTGGGTGATCAAAACTACCGAAACAACCCCTCACCTAGCCCTACCACTAATCCTTGAACAACTCATCTACAGACATAATAAATCTGCCAGCATGTTAATGAAGAGCGTAGTTTCTTTCTGTGTGATATGCTAATGTCCAAATAAATGGCACAGTCCTGCAATAGAGATCCACACGTGTAATTGTATGGCCTGCTTCACACGGGACAGACTACAGCTGATCGTAATCCTCTTTCCCAGGCTCGATAGCTATGAACTCTCCTCTCATTTCACATGGAACCAGCATTGTTAGTAGTTTGTTAGAGTTCAGAATCTCCCATGGGATCCTGCTTGGCTGCTGAGTACGAGTCCTTCTGTAATTACTTTTGGAATAGTTTATCATACTGTTTTCTCAGCTGCCAGTAAAAGCTTGCCTCGCTTCTCCCAACACTCATCTTTCACAAGGAGTTCTACCTCTACCCATCTCCAACTGCTAGGAGAGAAACCGCTTTTTTTCATTTTTGCTCTTGTAGGTTTCTAAATAAATCTTCCTTTTTATCTTCACCCTAGAACTCAGTCCTCACAGCTAATTTAAGCCAGCTACCTCTATTTCTAGCTGGTGTTTTGCTCTTTCTGAATCTCATGGGCAGAAGCTGATGTCAGTTGCAGGTATTTGAAAACCTGTCGGGAAGTTGTGTTACAGTGAAGGAGGTGAAAATCTGAGCAGCATCTTGGAGATCAGAACTCACCCAGTTAAAAGACAGGTGACCTAATCTAAATGGGAAGAGATGGCAGCTTTATCTTTAGCAGGCAGCGGGGTGCAATAAAAGGATAGGGGAGGTGTGGGAAGAGGCTCATCCTGAGTAAATTACAACTCCTGTCAGCCTCACTGGAATTCAGCATGTGGGAGAGCAGGGACTGCTGCTGGCATCGATGTCCTTGGATTTTTTGTGAGGAGAAATAAACAACTCTAAATTTCAACCTGGCTTCTCTAGAAGCTTGTGTGGGTGTCCCAGTAGTGTTTGGTAAACAGGTTACTGCAGGAGCCGCAAGGAAAATAAGATTTTTTTTCCAAATAAACAAGTTTAACTTAATGAAGACTCAAAATTAATGTGCGTTGGGGGGTTACCCCAGGAGTCTCATTATCCCTAATTGGAAGGTTTATTTCATGAAATAGTCAGCGTTAACTTTTAGCTTGGTGATGGAAAAGATATCATGTTTAATTGCCCCCAAATTTTCCTTCATTCCTGGGAATACTTGGCAGGATTGTGAATATCTCTAGTGGCCAAGTGGTCAAACAAGCTTTTCCTTTTCAAAGTAGTTTCCCCTCCAACCACTCCTTCCCCCACCCCCACCCCCCACTCCCCATTGCCATCATTATCCAGGGCTAGTTTTGATCCTCTGATTCTCTCTCCCACTTGACGCCTCCCACTTCATAGGCAGCATTGGTCCCAACAAGCCCTCCGGCAGACAGAAAACCATGACTGCTTTCTGCATGGGTGACTTCCTATCTTGAGGGCTCTGTGCCCAGATTTACACCCGCAGAAATCAGTGTAACTCAGGTTTAATATAGCTCAAAGCAGAGCTAATTTTGTACTGGAACAGTCTAGAATGGCCATACTCTGGTTTTGGCCATATGTACTACTGTTTCCACACTCCTTCCACAAAAAAAAAAGCTTTGGCTCATATTATTATCTATTTTTACCTCATCTTTAAGGTGTTCTAGAATTACACTATCTAAGCAAAAACATCCTTTTTTTTTCTTTCTGATCTCATCTGTCTAACATCGCTATCCAAACTAAGTGAGCAGGGAAATAAGGATGTATTTTTAAACAGCAGTAAGAAATGGATGATTGATCAGAGGCATTTGAAAATATTAATGGTGTAAAGACAGCTTGACAAACAAGGGATTGTTATTCTCATCTCCACAGGCCAAAGTACAGCTGTGGCATCCTTCCAAGCAGTGTCCAAGTAGTTTCGTTTCTATTTTAGTTGATATTTGACAGAAAGAGTTTTATTTTTGCATTATCTAGGGGAAGTAAAAATGAGTATTTGTTTTGTCCTTTTCCCTGCTTGCTCTCCTTGCTTATCCTCCCACCTTTTTATTGGTACTGCGTGGACATGACCCCCCGGCCGGTCCGGGAAGCAGCCCAGCTAAGCCTGCTGTCAGTCAGCAGCAGGAGGCATGTTGTTTAGGAGACAGAGAGGTTGTGTCAATGGGTGATTGGAGAGCCGGGTCATCTCTGGGTAGGACAGTGAACTTGAAACCAATCCAAGTAAAACACGTAAATCATAACATCCCACGGAAAGCTATAAGTCTATGCGATAAGAGAGAAACTACGCAGTTGCAATTTGCAGTAAGTAGGTGCCGCAGCAGTTTGCTGCAGTTGTATTTCAATAAAGGCTTTGTGTGCACACAAGCTGTTGTTGCATTATCTGCCCCGACTATTCGCGACGTGTGGTGATTTCCCACCACAGTACTGGTTGCAATGTCTTGTTAGATGTGGTCAGACTCCTGAGAGCCTTCTGGAGTTACCTATATTCTGTAGTCAGTGTTTCCCATTATTTTTTTAAGGTGCAGTATACCCAACGCTGACCAACTGAACACTCAGTTCTGTGTGAGTGTTCAGACTCTTAGTGTCTGAAATGTGTAAACAAGAAGGTGACTGGGGACCACTGCTGCCTGGAAAAGATACAGATTGAAACGCGTATCTGCCTTGGGCTTCCTACATGAGGTTCTCTATAGCTCAACTTCTACATTCCAAAGTCATCCTCTAGCTCATGGAAAGTAAGATAGGAACACCAGGAGTTAAGAAATCGCATAGTATCTTGGAAGAAAGGCTTTGCACCAGAAGAATCCTAGGCCTGAATTTCACTTAACAAGGAATAAGAGTGGCATCCCTTGTTCCCTCCCGTGACATACTCACTTGGGTCTAGCGACCTAGCAATGGCTAGTCCTGAAGTCAACTGCTTCAATGAGCTCATCTGACAGAAAACAAATCCACCAGAAAAACGATGTTTTTCCATTGAACATGTTTGCTCACCTAATTCATTCTGCAGTCTCGCAGTCACTGGACATCCTGTAAGGGGGGGTGAGACGGAATATGTGACTGGAGAGAGATGGAGACACTGCACTTTTTAGTATTAGCCCACGGTCACACTAAATAATCTGTAACATAAAACCGCACTCTGAAAGCATGGTTCCATACAATGACACTGGGGTTTGTTCATTAACAGAGAACAAAATGAAGCACACCCCACACCCAACCCCACCCTCCATTAAATATTCCAATATTCCTCAGTCTTGTTATTCAGTTGAAGTGGTTCATGGAAACACACACCGAGGAGGATCTAAGGGAGAGTGAAAACCAGCATCTGGGAGATGAGGAGTATGCAACATCTCTGCTTCTCAGCATTGGTGAACTATTAGATCATCTCAGCTGTTCGTGGGTCTGTCTACAGGAGTCAGTTTGCTCTGCAAATCACACTTAAAGGCCCATTCTGGAAGAGACAAGACTCAACTGAACAGGATAAAATAAGCTATTCTTGCTTGTGCTAACAGGTTCATAATAGTACCTTCAGTATGCCATTGAAAAGACAATCTGAAATGAAAGAGCTTTAAAATGTCTAACAGTGTCATTGTGGATGGAAAGACACATTTGTGGCCACACAACCTAGAAAATATTCTCAAACTGCTCAAAAAAAATCGGGAACAATGCTGAGTTATTCAGGACGGGCATGAGCTTTAAAGAAGCAGATCTGGCTCAAAACCAACACAGCTATGAAAAAGTTTTCTCTGGGGAAAGAAGGCCAAAAGCACTGAAGAACTGAGCAAACAGAAGAACCAACACTGTGAAAACAGAGGCTTTGCTGTTTTGTATGGGCAAGAGTTTCAGAAATCTATTCAGTAAATTATCCACTCAGCCTTAAAGCAACAGGCCCGCGGGGCAAGTCTGAGACACAAGCCCATTTCACCCAGCCTTTCCTTTTGTCCTGCAGGAGGTGACCCCTCTGACACAGTCGGAATGACATTCTGTGTGGTGGCACAAGCACACATTCCCTGATTGATGCTTCTGGTCTCAGCCTGTCCTCCCATGTAGAGGCAGGAGCACAAGCAAGTCTCTGCCTCCAGACCTGCACTTCCCAGCCACTGCTGCATCCCCAAGGCAAGGAAAGGGGAAGAGCTGGGCAGTAGAAAGCAGATAGATGTCCATGTTGCCTGGAAAAGGGGCAGCAGTTTGTGAAGCAGGGAGAGAAGGTCAGCTGCCACGGTGAAAGACAGGGTGGGAGAAGTACTGCTATCAAAAGGAAGCGAGGGCACAGGCTCCTGGAGACAAGGGGAGGTAAAGACCAGCTTACAGGAACCTCCTATAACCAGTATTCACTCCTTGGCCTGTCGGTTTGGGTGTCCTTTTGATGTCATAAGCTTTTAGCTCTAATGGAGGTAGTAGTATGGCCCTGAAATGTATCAGAAATACTTCAGGTCTAAATAATTCAGATGTCAAAATGAATATGAGGAAGAAAATGATTTAGCAGAAGGATTGCTTTGTTTTTGAAGTTACTATTTGTTTCTGTTTATGCACCCATGCAGACAGTAATAAATCAGTGAACTGGATGCACAACCAGACAGCATCACTGATTACATCTTTCCTTGAACAAAATCAGGGAAATACGGGGCGGG
>NW_010396908.1:572-1537 GCF_000710305.1 Buceros rhinoceros silvestris | reverse complement strand
GAACTGGATGCACACCCAGACAGCATCACTTATTACATCTTTCCTGGAACAAAATCAGGGAAAAGCGGGGCGGGGGGGGAGGGGCAATCAAAATTTATTTAAAGGGCAGAACTATTTGATGAGATTTTATCTGCTATGTAGATTAAAGAGAAATTCTAAACTATCTACAATCAGAGCATTGAGGGTTGTTGTATATTGTACATGAATTTTAAATAATTCGTGTTGGCAGAGTTATCTTCTCAAGGTTGCCAAATCTTACTGCTTTATCACAAATCTCATAATGCTGAATGGCTTATATAAAACACAATTCAAAGAATTGCTGACTAATGAGTTTCTTGTCTTTTTTTTTTTTTAACAAGGGTTAATTTCTCAGGGCCATACTTATTGTGGAAGGTAAAGAGATAATCAGAGTAAACACCAGAAGAGTCAGGGATGTTATCATTAACCTAGTGCTTTCTCTAATCAGAAGGGACTGACTGCTTGCTGGCAGGTTTTGCAGCTGCCTGCTGACACCTGAAGGACATGGGGTCTGGGGCTCCTTGCTCTTCTGCGAAGAGCTTGCCCTGGTAAAAAACCGTGGACCCAGATTAACTTTCACTCCATGCTCCTCCATCTGCCCTTCACCCCAGCTTCTCTCTCAGGCTCTTTACAGCACAGAAAGTTTCATGACTATAAAAAATTCCACTGACTTCACTGTGACCCCACCAGAGCTAGAGGCCTGTTTACAGCACCAGCCCACACAGAGCAGCATTTAAAAAGCCCCCAAACCCTTGGTATTTTTAAATCATAGCTCAACTGCTAGCAGGACTGAGGCAGGATTTACCTCAGGTGTTACCTGCCCTGATCATCGTGTGCAGACCTCTGCCACGGGCGCAGAGCTGCCCTTGGCCTGCACCCATACCGGCCTGCACCCATACCGGCCTGCACCGGCAGGCCCGGCACCGCTCACGTCGCTCACCGGACAG
>NW_010396908.1:0-474 GCF_000710305.1 Buceros rhinoceros silvestris | reverse complement strand
CCCCATACCGGCCTGCACCGGCAGCCCCGGCACCGCTCCCGTCGCTCACTGGACAGCCAGCCTGGACAGAGGAGCTCTTGGCTCTGCCTGACTTCAGTAAAGGTCGGGCTTTTGTTACGTTTTCTGTTATTAGACCGTCAACTTTCCTCAGCCCCATTTCAGCCGCCTTCTGATAAAAAGCACTCGAGGCATTTTTGGACATCAGGGCTTTCAAAAATTGAGTTACAAATTTATTTGAGGCGTAATGCATTTGCCAGCCCCTTCTCTGCAGTTTGCCTTCTGTGTCTTTCGCGTACATCTGAACCTCGTTCAGAGGCTCTGCTGTGGCCGTCAGGGGACTGTAAATGCATTCACAGGAGCCACCACCGCAGCTGCTTATGCAACGACCCAGCACCAGCAGCGCGCTTCACAAACACGCATCCGCCCTCGCCGAGGCAGGGCTGACCTCCGCTCCCCTCACACTCAGGGCTCTCC
>NW_010396907.1:8008-8253 GCF_000710305.1 Buceros rhinoceros silvestris | reverse complement strand
TGCCTTTGTTTCCAACAAAGGAAGGTAGTCAATACCACCACATATACATTTGTACATATTTAATTTAATATTATTATTAATCTCATTAAAGCAGTCTAAGGCTTCCAATCCATGTTTCTCTCCCTTACACTTTCTTACATTTTCTGTTTCCTCTCTTTGAGAAGGAGCAGGGTGGGGTGGGGTGGAGGGCTGTGTAATAGAGAGCATCTGCCATTTGTCTAGCGGCCAACCCAGCCTTGACCCAC
>NW_010396907.1:7303-7621 GCF_000710305.1 Buceros rhinoceros silvestris | reverse complement strand
CCCTCCATCCCACCTCTCCCTGCTCACTGCTACTGCAAGATGGTGCCTGCCCAGCAGTGCCTCTACCCCTGGATTACGGCAGGACCCTCTTCTTCCTCCGTGACTCTGGCTGCTGTGCCTAGCGCTCCCAGGCCCTCTCACCTCCCTCCTCACCAGATGACAGCAGGCTCCTGTGGGGAGCTCACCATAGTCTACCCTCTGACGGGGTAGGAGCAGTGCGGTACCTGGAGGCGCACGAACCTAACGACACTCAGCACACGTTCCACATCCGCTTTTGACAGGCGTTCATCACTGACACAGAGATAACATGGACCCTTC
>NW_010396907.1:6469-7162 GCF_000710305.1 Buceros rhinoceros silvestris | reverse complement strand
AATTCATCCCCCACCCCCCCCTTCTTTAAATGCAGGGTGGGCACGTGTACAAACTGCAGCTGCACCACTGCCCTGCATCCCATTGGCATCCGCCAGCCCATTCACGCCATGGTTGACAGCCACAGCACTGTCACCTTCCTAACCGGTACATCCCAAACACCCCCCCAAAACCCCTAAATTCACCCCCAAAATTCCCCCCCATGTGACCCATCATCTCCCACGGAGATGGGTGGGTGACATCCTCCTGCAGGCGCGAACCTCAGGGTGCCCCGCCTGCCCCATGTCCATCCTGCTGCCACTGCCCATGAACGTAAGGGGAGGAAAGGGTGCCTAGAGGGTCCCATGCCACCCTGGATGGTGACCCCAGAAATGTCACCTTGCTGTCACCCTGTCCCCAAAGTGGCCTGCTCCGTGAGGTACAACCACTTGGAGCTGGCGTATGATCAGGGGCAGGTCTGCTTGCAAGGGAGAAAGCACTACAGGCAGCTGGGGACCAGGGACCAGCCAGACCACGCGGAGGTCACACAGGTGATGGGACAGGCCCTGACTGTCCCTATCCTGTCACTGTCCCCACAGGTGTCCCATCCCCATCCCTGACCCTATCCTGTCCTGGGTTCAACATGGAGGAACCGGATGCTCTCATGTTGTCTGGCTTTCTTCTTCCCAGAGAGCTGTGGTTCTCCCAAGCTTCCG
>NW_010396907.1:5072-5582 GCF_000710305.1 Buceros rhinoceros silvestris | reverse complement strand
CTTCAAGGGCATCTGTCTTATTAAACGTTCCTGCTTCTATCGCTCATATGTGTTACTATTTCCTTAGCCAAAAAAGCCTAACAAGCTCTTATCAGCACCTTAATGAGCATCAAAAGTTTTCTCTGTGTGTTTTGGCAGGATTCCCAGCTAAAACACGCTATTTCGTCGCGTCCCCTTTCGGTGGGGGGAACCCCCCTTTTCAAACCTCGACATACCCCTACCCCAGTGTCATCCCTGTAGGTGCCATGTCCTCATCACTGTCCCCACCACTGTCCTCATCCCCCTCCCTGCTCCTGCAGGTGCCTTGTCTCCATCTCCACGCCTGTGACAGTCCCCACAGGGGCGCTGTCCCTGCTGGGGTCCCAACCCCATTGCTGTCCCCAGTGTCCACACTTGTCCCCATTCAGCAGGTCCTCTGCCTGCCCTACCCTTGCTCCATCTGGTGCAGCCTCCTCTCCTTGCTGGTGCTGTCACAGGACAGAACCCTGATGGGCTGTGGCTGCAGGGCCG
>NW_010396907.1:1661-4936 GCF_000710305.1 Buceros rhinoceros silvestris | reverse complement strand
GTGGGCCTGTGCGTGAGGGCCCGGCGGCCCCCTGCCGGAGTGGCCCCGTGGCAGCCTCAATGTCTTCCACCTCCGCATCTTGGTGAGACCAGAGAACACCTGAGACCCCATCGGGAACCCCACCAGCGACTGCAGTGGCTCCAAAAGGGACCCCCTGGGTAGACCCTCACCCCTCTGCCCCCCTTCCCCAGATCCCCCGTTGTTTTGCTAATAGACGGGATCAGCATAAATGACACAGACACCAAGTCAAAGAAGCGACCTTATCGTTACTTGTGTTAAAGCAATAAAATAAGTGAAAACAAGAAGTGGAATAATATAGCAAGAATGAAACGAGACAAGGTGATGCACCTAAACATCACCACAGAGGGTTAGCTACAGTGATGAAGAAAGATCCATCACCAATTGTCCTTCACCATCATCCAGAAGCGCAAACCGCTGATGAGTCCCGGTTACAGCCAGGAGCTGCAGCACTGTCCTGGCAGCTGGGAAATCCTGCGCGGTGCGTCCACTCAGAGGTGAGGTCTCCATGACACTGCAAGGGGGTCCAGCTCTTTATATTGCTGAATAAACAAACTTACAGGATCCAAATGTGGAAACATCTGGTTTCATTCTCCGTAAGATACACCCAGAGCCTGGCCAGGGCTGAATGAGGGATCAAGGGATTTTCCCTGGCTTTGATCACATATTCCCAGACAAGGCCTGGCATCTGGTCTCAGGACCTGGACAACCTGCTACTGAATGGGGAATATTAGAGACATTCTCATGACACTGTGTCTTCATTAATGAGCATGTTCTACTTAAGCTACATCAATTACTAATGATCCTGCGTAGATTACTAATTATCAGACACTTACCTAAGTCACATCCTTCGCTAATAATCATACATATTTTGCTAATGATGGGATTCTAATATTAGCCAACGTTTCGTTGTGAGATTCACCTAGAGGTCAACTTTGGATCAGGGCCTGTTGCTCAGGCCTCGGTACTTCACCCATTGGGTCAGTGGCCTCAGCACCTCCCGCTATTGCCTATTCCTCTGCTGCAGCCACAAGACATCGAGGGTCATGGCTCTACTGGCAGAAACAGTGGGGGCAGGAGCAGCAGTGGTGGCACCAGCTTTGGGGGACACACCAGCAGTGGAGGAAAGGCAAGGCCGCTGCACTGGGCGGTGAGGCGGTGTTCGAGGCATCCATCCCAGCAAGCTTCAGCCAAGCCTGGGTCAGGCACCAGTGCACTCCTGATGGCAGCAGGACCCTTGGTGGGCTTCGGCAAATAAACTGCCAGATAACGAGGGGCAATCTGCCCTGTTTACTGGTGGGTTTGCTGGTGAATTGATTATTTCACATTCTTACCAACATGCCAAGGCATGCACCATGGGATTACAATCATGGAAGCAGCCACCAGATGCCTGGAAACATATCCTGTGTCCCATGCCACCACCTGGAACACTATCCTGAGCCTTGAAAAGCAAGTCTTCTGGTGACATAGGAGCCCAGAAAAAGCTGAGTCAGACAATGGGACTCATTTCCAAAACAACCTTGAAGACACCTGGGCCAAAGAGCATTGGCGTTGAGGGGGTATATTGCACCCTCCATCACGCACCACCCTCCAGGCTAACCAAACACCAGCATTGACTGCTACAAACTACACTGAGAGCAATGGGGTTTGGAACCTTCAAACATGGGGACACACATTTAGCAAAACCCACCTGGTTAGTTAACACTGGAGAATCTGCCAATCAAGCTGGCCCTGCCCAGTCAGGGCTTTTGCACACTGTAGAAGAGAATAAAGTCCCTGTGGTGCTCATTAAAATCAGGCTGGGGAAAACAGGCTGGGTTAGTCCTGCCTTAGGCAAAGGCAACCCCATCCATGAGATTCGTTTCACTCGGATACCTGGGTGAACTTGTTGGGTGGTGTAAGAGGATGGAGAACTCCAGTGTGTGCCTCAAGGGGATTTGATTTGGGGTGAGAACAGCCCGTGAATTTAAATTGCCTGATGCTCATTGCTATACAACCCTGCCACTGTATGTCATTGCTACCACGGCTGGTTAATGCCGTATCAATGGTGTTACATCAAGACACCCAGACTAGTGATGAATGAACTTTGATAAAACCAAACGAAGAACAGTAGTGATTGAACCAGAATTGACTTCAGCATGCAACAACCCAACACAACCCACCACCCTCCTGCTGCGTCCAGACCACCCCACAGCCCAGTCCTGCTCTACCGACTGTGTGGGTGTCACACCATCCCCCCGCCCCCATCGACAGTTGTGACAGATGGAGCCCCAAGTCACGGACTGTATGAACGCAACAGATATGTTAAAGGAACATTTTAACAAACATGAGGGGACATTTAAATGGACGTTTTAAAGGCCCAGAGACTGCAGGAATAGCGTCTGTGTGTTCATGTATCGAAAGACAGGAAAAGCGTTGGGGACCGACTGGAAATGCCTGGTCTGGTTTTTCTTTTTTCCTCCCCAAATGCTTATGCCAAACCGCCCTTCAGCCGATGGCGCACGGCGGCGCCACTACGCATGCGCGGCAACGGGCTGCAGTGTAGACCAGAGGTCGGCAGGGGGCAGCATCGCCTCAACGACCTTTCCCCGGGGGTCACTGCGTGAGCAGTGGCGAGTGTCTCGGCCCAGTTTACACCAGAAAGGTGATCAATGACAGGCATCTCAGCCCAGTTTATGGTAAGCATGTAGCATCAGGTTGTCATTGACAGCAGCGACTCATGAGATGCTGGCAAGAGATTTTAAAACGAACAAGGCAACACGGATGGCACACTTGAAGGCCGGCGAGGAAAGACTGAAAGCTGGTTTGTGTGAGAGGGGCAGCGATGCTCCCCAGGAAACACCGCCTCTGAGCAGCCCAGATGCAAGTTGACTGATCTCAAAATGAGTGACACGCTGGTGATGCCTGGACTTGGTGGTCTTGTTTGCACCTTTCCTCACCTCTGTGCTACCAACAATCTGCTCTCCTAATCCTGCAAATGCACAAGGCTTCCTGTGCGCAGCTGGTCAGTTAGATAAGAGACACCGAATGATCTTACTGACCACCCTGCCCTCCAGCATGCAAAGTTGCTAATGAGGCAGGAAGCAGAGAAAGCAGAGGTAGTTTCATGGTATATTAGCTGTAGCCAGCAGATGCCCGTGGAGCCCTGGAGGTTCCATCTTCACTCTGTACAGGAGCAGAGCTCTGCAGGCCTTGCCACGTCTTGCCATCAAGCACTTTGCTGCCTGCAGCATTGATAGGCTGGATGAGCTGCTCTT
>NW_010396907.1:0-1558 GCF_000710305.1 Buceros rhinoceros silvestris | reverse complement strand
CTTCCGATATGTCAGGGGAGCTGCACCACTCCTTGGGTGCCTAGTTCGCCTTCTTAAAGCCATCACTTCAACATTTCGTTTCTTCATTTCAGACCCCTCAAAATATCTCCTGGTCTGCAGCCATTTTCAGCCACCAACACAGCTGAAGGACAGCACTGGTAGAAATCAAGCGGTCATCTTGCTTTGATGTCAAAAGGCTTTTGTAACTTGAACCCCTGAGTGTTTTGGCATCAAGACTGCAAGGCAAGAAACACACCTCTACGAAGAAGCAAGGCCCCTGCCAGATCACCGTGCCCAGTGACACACAGCTATCTGTGACCGATAGCTTTTTCTGCTCAGACCAGAACTCAGTTCCCCTGCGAAGAGCCACTGGCAGTGCAGAGAGCACCTCAGCTTTCCCTGCACTGGCTCCCCAGGGGACAGCAGCTTAGTCTAACTGCAGTGAGCCGGAGGCTGTTGTCTTCCCAGACCCCGGCCCTGGAGCAAGTGGCTGCCTGCAGCAGCAGCAGAACCACTGCTGCCCAGAGGGGAGAGGAATGCCCTGGTGTAAAGCTCTCCAGGCTGCCTGTGTCCCACGCAGAGCCGATGACCTCGGCAGCTGATACCCAGGGCAAAGCTGGCACCCAAGGAGTCACACAGGGTACAGCAGTTTCTGCAACAATGGTACTGTCCAGCCTAGCCAGAGAGAGTAAAGCCAAGAGCCAGGGGCCTGCGGGGTCCCTCCAGAGACAGAGCTGCTGCTGACTGAGCCACAGCTGCTTCGCTCGGTGTCTTCTGCAGAGTTACTCCCCAGTGGCCGGCAGGCAGGCGGGCGTGTTTGCGCAGCCTGAGTCCTGCTGCTCAGGGTGCAAAAGGTTCTACAGAGCAGCAGTGAAGCACAGGCATGGCCTGTCAAGCTGGTAGGAGAGCCTGAAGCACTAACCAGGAAGGGCTGGCAACTAACCACGTGCTGTGGCTTAACCCCAGCTGGCAACTAAGCAGCAGACAACCACTCACTCACTCCCCGCACTGTGGTGGGATGAGAGTGAGAATCAGAAGGGCAAAAGAGAGAAGACGTGAGGGTGAGATAAAAACAGTTTAATAATTAAAAAAAAACACCCAAAAAGTTTTAAGGAAAAGAGGGGGGGGAAAGTAAAAGAAAAAAATAAAACCCAAGAAAGACAAGTGATGCAAATTACAACAATTGCTCAGCACCACCCAGTCAATGTCCCGACAGCCGGCAAGCAGAGGGCCCCCCCCAACCTCCTCCCAGTTTTATTGCTGAGCATGATGTCACATGGGCTGGGACATCCCTTGAGTCAGCTGGGGTCAGATGTTCCCTCCCAACCTTCTGTGGACCCTGGTGTGGAATAGCCAGGGTGGAGAGGGCATCACGTGGGGGAAAAAACTCTCATGGGGCAAAACTTGCATGGGAAAAACTCACGTGGGGTCCGTTTGGGTAGAAAGCATTTGGGGGACAGAGGGACACATGGAGGGGGACAGAGGGATGCACAGAGAGGGACGGGATGTGGAGACAGACCCGGATCAGGGGAGAGATGGCCACAGATAGGGAGAGGGA
>NW_010396906.1:24251-37094 GCF_000710305.1 Buceros rhinoceros silvestris | reverse complement strand
ACCACCCCCCCCTCCAATTATTCTATTGGCAAAGCGTGAGCAAAGAAGGGAAAACTCTCCAAAATGGGATCCTGGAAGACCTGAACCCTCAGTGTCAGGAGAGTCTTTTACTTGCTTTGATGTGACGCACTCACAGGGGAGACACTATGTCAGAAATACTCTGGCTCACAGAGCTTTGCTTGTGGGAATAGTTCAATGGTACTCAGCAATTAAAACTCAGAAGAGGAAAGGGATTCCCTCCCACACATCTCTTCTCACCCTGCCGCCCAAACCCTTTCCAATTCAACATGAACACAGCTTTGGAGTGAAGATTGATGCAAACAAGTAATTAAACTCCTCTGCAGTCTGTTTATTGCCCGTGTTCGCCTCCCTTTCACCTTGACAGTCTAGTATTTAGGGTGATTGCAACTAGCCTATAACTAGGAGGAAGGAGATGAATCAACTGTTTATTAACCCAAGCAGGAAATGAATTTGAAAATGATGCATCACTTGGAAGCCCACAAAGCTTTATGAGAAGGCTGATCACCTCTGCCAGAATGAAGCCAGAAGGAGGGGTCCCCACCTCCATGCAAACAGGAGCTATAGTTTCTGGCTGCCTTCCTACAAAACACACGTCAGCAGTGGGAATGCTGTATTTCACAGTCGTTTTTATACGAGAATTCACTGATAAATTGGGGAGCATATTACTATCATCAATTTATTGTTATCGTAAATTTTGTGTCTACAGAATGGAAAAAAACCCCACAACAGTTGGGGACTACATCTTGGGAAAAGTGGTCTTGCACAGCCCCCCTCGATACTACCCTACGGCAAAGCACAGAAACTGAAGCGAGAGGGGCAAAGAAAGAGATATGGAAGAAGAGGGAATACTTGAGCTCGTTTCTGTGCTGTGCACTGCCCCACTAAATCAAAAAAACCTTTCAGGCTCTGATTTATTACCATTTTATATACCCACGTTCTCCCCTGACTTCCAGCAGTAAAATCTTTGAGGTCTGCGGTCGCATAGTTCATGGAAGCCATGCAATCCATGCTTTTATTAGCCGATATTCAATCAGCATGTGTTAGGAGATTTTTCAGCCAGACATCTCACATCTATCTCTTTGATTTACCCTGCACGTAGATGCTCCATCTTTCACAAGACAAACAGCTGCCTGACCACCACCAGGACTGGAGACCGCTAATGAGGCCCCAGCTGGCTTTGCACACATTTACCCTCTGTGAAGAAGCATGGCCAAAATCTCCAGTGCTAGTCCCTCGCTAGACACCAACTGGAGACTACGACATTTGCAGCAGCTGCCAGCTGATGGACTCCAAACCACCAACTGGACTTGGCTTTTTCTGTCATGGCTGGATGGTGCACAGGTGCACAGCACGCGGTGGAGAGGGCTGCATCTCAGAGAGGTGGAAACGAACTGTGTCTCCAAGACCACGTGAAGAGGTTGGCCCAGAGATGTCAGACAAGGGACTTCCATTACCGCTACATTTGTTCTCTGGGGTGAAAAAAGTGCTCCTTAGGGGCCAAGCTCTGAAGACCCCACTCAGATTTTAGTCTTTACTTACACTGTCTTTACACTGGAAATCTAAGTAGATATCTATGGCATCGACTCTCCTTATCTCTCTCTGATTTTGTATAAGCAAGTTTAAATCAGGTTAGGCTTAAAATAAGAGTGACATACCGTTGCCACTGAGGTTACAGCTCACACAAAACGGTGGGTTGTTAAAGGAATGAAATAGCACTCAGCCTTTCACTGGAGGATTTCCAACATTTTATAAACACCAGGCAATCAGACCTTCTGACACAGGCAAGACAGTGAGCTGCTTCAGAGGGGGAGGAGAGTGCTTACACAACCATCACAGCAAGTTAGGATTGAACTGGGAGGAAGACACAGCTGAGTTGAATTTTAGCCTGGTCCTCCAACAAGTCTTTTCTCCTTGAGACTGAGACGTTGAGAGGTTCCCAGTTTTCCATTGTGTCACCCAGGGCTTAGACAAGGCACAAAGTATTAAATCTGTATCCTCAGAACAACTTTTGAACATTTTAGGTTAGTGTTCATCTAATTGAGCCGAGCTGGCGAGTCTTCCCACCCTTCAGATAAACAGAAACATGTTCAGCAACTTTATGAAGAAGAAAAAGCATCAGTGAAGAGAAAGAAACATTAAGCAGTTACAATGCCACTGCTAAGCTGAAGAGAACCCTGCCTGATGTGGAATGGGAGATATTTAGGACCGTTTAGGATTAGATAGATTCTTCACGTTTCCAGCGAAGCCCACAGCTCAGTGGATCCAGCACAGGGACCAGTCAGTCCTCACCTTTCTGCCAACCCTCCAGTGAGGCCTTGGCTCTGCATTTTCAGAGCAAACACATCAGACACCCAGCCCTATTCGGGATGACACCGAGTGAGACGCAGAGATCAGCAGATCCTAGAAGAATGCTGCAGGGAAAGCGGACTCACCATCAGTGCCCGGTCTCGCTCTTCTGCAAAGGCTCAGCATCTACTGCCTGGCAATGGCATCACGGGCTTGGGGGTTAAGGTCAACGTTTTGCAGTCTGACAGGGGCTCAAGACATTAGCTTGTGAATTTTTCATGTGCTATCTGCACCTCTTTCAGCAACGCTTCACTGGCCTGGCCTGTATTAACCTCTTGTTCTAGAAGGGATTTTTGCCTTTACTCTAACACTCTCTCCCATCAAAACTCATTTCCTATTATTCCACTGCACTACATGGTGCCTGGAGTTCAGACCTCTCCAGGAGACATCAGTGAGCCTGCAGATATTATTTAACCCCTGCTGAGTCACCTGCAATGTTGTGCGGTGTTTCAGCAGTGCATAAGGTGAGTCAGGCATGTTCTGCTCCTATTTTAGGCATGCTGCAAAGCTCCCAGCAAGCCCACCTGGGACAAAGGTTGAGAGTCTGCAGCTTCACCCCTTGGATGAGGACACTGCCGTTACCCAGACCTGAGGTGTTGCCAGATTCCCTCACCACAGGGGCCTCCCTCCATCAAAGCCCGTTTACAGGAGCAAGCACAGGGAAACATCGCTTGTACAGAACCTGTACCTCAACATCAGCCTGCGCATCCTTGTCCAGTAATTAATCTGGGCTAGACTCATGTTTCCAGGCGGAGCTCTAGAAACTGAAACACCCTCTACTAGAGACTTCTCAAACAAAGCTACTGGTGTGATCATACAGCTGTGGTTACATAGGTTTAACTTCTTCTCTGCAGCAGGTGAGGTCTATCCTGGCAAGGGCTGCCAAGGGTGAAACATGTTCTCCTTCCCCCTTGGATTAGCTAAGATCTCAGTTTTGGTGAAGTCTACTTCTAATCCAAGAAAGAAGCCAGGCTGCGGCTCCTGAGTAGCACACAGGCTGAATAGTTCAAGAGCCACTCGCATTTCAGAAACAAGGCCAGGTGAGGCACAGCTTTCGGTAAACTGAACCCTGTTTTACAAAGAATCACAGAATGGTTGAGTTGGGAAGAGACTTCTGGAGGTCATCTTGCCCCACCCGCTGGAGGACCACCTAAAGCCGGTTGCTCAGGACCGTGTCTAGACAGCTTTTGAACATCTCCAAAGATGGAAACAGCACGACCTCCGTGGGCAACCTGTGCCAATGCTCAGTCACCCTCACAGTAAAAAAAGTGTTTCTTGACTGAAGAAGAGTCTTCAGATGGACCCTCCTGTGGTCCTATCACTGGGCACCACTGAAAAAAGCTTGGCTCTGTTGTCTTTGCACCCTCCCTTCAGGTATTTATATACATCCCCCCTCAGCCTTGTCTTCTTGCCTAAACAAGTTCCAGCTCTCTCAGCCTTTTCTCAGAGCAGAGATGCTCCAGGCCCTTCTGGTCCTTCTCTGGACTGTCTCTGGTATGTCCATGTCTCTCTTGTACTGGGGAGCCTAGAAATGGACACAGGACCCCTGAAACTACACAGGACTCTTGAGACCAGCCCCATCAGATTACCAATGGAGCCAAATGAACCATCGACCCCTGAGAAACCACCGTCATCTCCCACTGTAAGTTATTTGTGAATCTTCCATTCTTTCATCTCCCAAGAACAATGATACATCCTGTGGCTCACAGGCTTTGCAGAACTATTTCATGTGAGTCAGAGGATTAGGAAAACCTGTCACCCCTATCCCGCAGCTCGAAGAGAACTTGATGTTTCTGAGGCAGATTCATACTTGTGCTTTGCATTTACCAGCTGGTTAGAGTCACTCCTTTGCTGTCTGAGACCTTGGCTTTGATGCAGGTACCAATTCTTAAATAAAAGGGCATCCAAGGCATTGGCAAGGCTATAATTCTGTTATCTGACATTTAAATCAAAATCAATCTTTCCATCTCTTCGCTCATTAAACAAAACAAAGCAGAAAAATGCTCAGGCTGAGGGTGTCTAACCTAGGTCTGGGAAGGCAAATTCATGAGTGTCCTTGCTTTCATGAGTATCAGCTAACATCTTCCCCTCCAGTCCTGGCAAGCTTCCATCTACCCAAGGAGACAGCAATACAACTCTAATATCAAACCCATCCATGGCACTTCCCAGGGCCACATGCGAGGCTGAACATATGGCCTGGATTCTGTTTTCACACTAGCAAGCATGAGGATTGACCTCACCAAGGTCACAGGGAGCCTTAGCTCCAGCACTAAGCCACACGCAGCACTATTTGGGGCAGTACCGAGATCCCCAGGAGCAATTAGAACACAACAGGACTCCGATCTCCCACGGGAGAGGTGATCTTGTGCCCAGGGCCATTTTAGCATAGTAAGGGGTGCAGCATCCACAAGCTTCAGTCGCAGGCACCAGCCTGTTCATTTCTGCACCAGATTTGGTTCAAGCTTTGGTCTGGTTTAGACTCCTTTCATTTTGTCTTGTCAGACAGATGCAAAAAGAATTAAGGCCCAGAACAGTGCAATGAAATCCCAGTCACAGGGCAAAATTTGGTACAGCCACCACAATGCTTGCTCTCACTTTTGTCTATCCAGAAGGCTGGCAAAACGCTACCAAAACGGATCACCTCTATGATTCATGTCACCTTTTGTGCCTGTGTAAATGATGGCACAAGGTGAGAACTGGCTAGCAAAGATGGGAAGCTGCTCACAAACCTTGCACTAATCAGCACCCTTCAGATTTATTACTGGCTCTGAAGGGTCTCCAATTTTGGCTCAATCTCCTTTTCACAGTTCCCTCTTTCCTGGAATCATAAAGCCTCCAAGAGTATTACCTATCACTCACCTCATGTCTAATTCCCTGTAATTCATGCCGAGTTCTGAGCTTTCCTGTACCCCCAGGTAGTGCAAGGTTGAATTCTGTAATAACTCTCTTCTAGTTCAAATACCTCTGACACCTTAGTGTCGGTCTCAGGTTAGTTACATCTGAATGAAGATGTTTGCAGACATGTTACAAGAAGGGAGGATCTCTGGAAAAAATAAAAAAAAAGATGAAGTCTTTAGGAGACTTGAAGTTTGGGCGTACGTCAATGGACTGATCTGATACCAGGACACCTCTCTGAATTCCTGTTAAATCCATGGTGAGATTGTGAGATTGCAAAAATATCTTCCCAGCAAGCATCTCTCCACAGTAAGTAACAAAAAGCAGTACCTTAGGAATTCCCAAAAGTTTCGTTCACAGCAACACCCTGCAGTTCGGATCCTCACCCAGACATCCGACCCTCTTGGTTTTGCCAAAGGGCTCAAGAGAGAGAGCAGTGGGGTTTTAAGAGATATTCAGTATTACATTCCTTATTGAAATAAAAAACCCCAGATCCTTAATGAAAACACACTGTTTTGCAGAACAGCCCCTGCTCTTAAAGCACAGACAAACCCAAGCCAGCTGGTGACACTGCAAAAAGATCCCCTTCCATGGAAGCACTTTTTGATGGATCCCTAAAGATCTCACAGGGTCTCTGAGGCTCAGGAGTGGAGCCTTTGTCCATCTCCAGAGGATTCCACAAACTCCCGATCCAGCAGTGGACTCCTGCCTGCAGAGGGTACCTTTACCACACCTACCAACAGCAACGCAGAGCTGAAGGCGGTTTTTATAAGCCATTTTATGAGGTGTTTCCTGTGCAGAAATCCAGGGGAGTCGATTCCGAGGAAAGATTAGTCCCTTAGGATCTCCAAATGTAATCCTTACAGGGGTGGACCAGCCAGGTGCCTTTTGTGGTAAGGAGGCTGAAAAATTAGCCCGAGACTCCCAACAGGCTGGAGTTTCAGCATTTATTTGTTCAGGAGTAAAATTCAGGAGTAAATCCCATGAGGTCCCACGACAAATCTCCACAGTCTGCTCTGAAATGAATATATGTGTCATCTTTTTATTACTAAGGAAAACAGATAAACTATTCTCTCTTGGCCTCTCTCTCCCACATATGCTGTTTCTTCTTACACGATCACAAAGAACGATCTTGCTATGATATTTCGATTGAGAGCCTGCAGATCTCACGATCTCTAGCTATAGAGTAACAGCAATTAAAAACCGCCAGATCTGATGCTCTGAATGTCTCTTTCACATGCTGAACAGAGAATAAGAGTTTATTTGTTTGTGGGAATTAACTCTAGCAGGGCAAACATCCCCTTTCTCAGCACAAATCCTGCCCTGGCCTGGGTCAGAGCTGGTCCTGGGTCGGTACAGCCAGCATGTGGAGAAGGCAAGCACCAGGAGAATTTCTTTATGGTAGACCTCGATCTCCATGAGAAAAAAACTGAATTCAGCTTCGAGCCTTCCCTCAGAGCTCAATTAAATCTTCACAGCCTGAAGCAGCCGAACTGCTCCATTTGCCTGTGCGTGTAGCAGTGACAACATCCTTAAAATCTTTCAAGCAACTGTTCTTGCAAGAAAAGGCCACGTCTGGCCTCAGATTACCAGGGAGGATCAGGTGAGGGCCTAATCCCTCTTTTGTACCAAAAGCCAGAGGGCTGAGACGGAGGAAGCCCCATCATATGAGTCATCTCACATTGCCTTGGAAAAGCTGGTATGGCGAAGCCCGACTGCGCAGGTTTCTCTGCTCAGAAGCTAAGCTGGAGCTCTTCAGAGTGACTACTCAGCTGAAGAACGGGGGAAGATGGGGTAGGAAGGAGAGTTTTGGGGGAGTTGCCTACAGAGCAAGCTTGCTACACCTATGCTACACAAATAAATGATGGAGGTGGCTGGGGCAGCAAGCAGTGCTGCTGGACATGGTCAACCCCCAACCTCAGCACTGTCTTCAAAGGACAATTAATCCCACCTTTAAGCTGAAACAACCTCTGAACATGCCTGACAGTGCTCACAGCCGTGCAGCACCACCAGAGAAGCCGGGGACAGGGTGGCAAAGCCACTTAGAGGGAGTAAACACCATTAACATGCAACTGCGATGGTTGGCAGCCTCTGAAGAGGAGCGGCGTTCCACGTGGTAACGGGGCTTGGCTGCAGCTTACGGCATTGCACCCAGCCTGCCGTGCTAATAGAAGCTTTGCTGATGCATATTTGATGGCTTCACTGTGCCATACGTAACGATGTCGGGCTAGTAATTCAAAGGCTGATAAACCCAGCTAAGCAGGACCTTGGAGCGAGTTGTCCTGAACATTAGCTAGTTTGCCACTAGCCAATTCATCCAGCAAAAAAAATCCGTTATTGTGCACAACGGCATTTCATCACTTGGGTTAACAGTTAGCACTTTTGAAGGTATTTCTTCACACACACACACACACCCCCACACACCCACACCCAGAACTGCACCAGTATTAACCACATAATCCTCAGCAGGGATTCAGAAAGGCAGGCAGTGGGTACCACTGCAGCTAGAGGAGGAAACTGAGGCAGCAAACTTAAGCCAGTTGCCCAGAACAACGGAACACAACAAAGGAGAGAAGGAGCAAAACCAAGAGGTTCTCCACCCCAAATCTGCCCTCTGAGCCAGACTGTCAGGTCAGGGACTGACCTTTCAGGCAGGTTTGTCTGTCCCGCTAAATGTTTCTAGAGAGAAAGATAAGGCCAAGACAACACCGCTGGGGCTACTCTGGAAGTTCTGCCTTTTCATGTGGAGAAAACCTCTCCTTCCAGCTTTTAAGCACTGGTTGAATTTTGCTGCAGGTGCAGGAGGCTTTTGTTACAGGCAGAGGCAGATTACCTGGAGCACAGAGCAGCTCTAGCTGCCCCCAGGCCGCTTCACCATGCTGGAGTCCAGAGAGAGGACTCCGTGGGACGCAGCCATAAGGCCTGGGAGGCTTTCTAAGCTAGACAGAGAGTGCCAGTGAAGTAAGACTATAAAGTAACAATGAATTAATCAATTAATCACACATTTGTGTTAGAAGCAATGATTATTATAAATTGAGGAACGAGAGGCTGGAGAACAGTCTCGCAGAAAGAGCTCTGGGGCTTTGGGTTGGTGGCAAGATGAATACGAGTCAACAGCGTGTGCTGGCAGCCAAAAGGACCAACTGTGTCCTGGGGTGCATCACGCCCAGCATCGCTAGCAGGTTCAGGAGGGTGGTTGTCCCACTCTGTGCTGCACAGGTGAGATCCACCTGGAGTGCTGTGTGCAGTTCTGGGGCCTCAATATCAGAAGGCAAGACTTCTGAGGGGCAGCTGAGGTCACTTGGCTTGTTCACCTTGGAGAAGAGAAGGCTGGGGGGTGACCCCATCGCAGTCTGAACTTCCTCAGGTTGGGCAGCGGAGGGGAAGGTGCTGATTTCCCTCTAGAGACCAGCAATAGGACATGAGGAAATGACTTGAAGCTGCATCAGGGGAAGTTCAGACTGGACATTAGGAAAAGGTTCTGCACTGAGGGGTTGTTTGGTCACAGAACAAGCTCTCCAGGGAAATGGTCTCGGCACCAACCTTGTCGGAGTTCAAAGAGCATTTGAACGATGCTCTTATTTATATGATATAGTTTTAAGTAGTCCTGGAGCAGGAGGGAGTTGGAATCAATGATCATTATGGATCCCTTCCAACTTGAGATATTCTATGACTCTTCTATGATTCTATGTCAAAGCAGGTACTTCTAGGACTACTGATCCCATGTGTGTGACTGATTCATATTGAGGGCTTGGGGTGGAAAAATTACTGCTAACTGAAAGAGCAAACAGCAAGTATTGTTTCAAGTTTAAACATCTAATAATTTTCACCTAACATTTTAGTAGCAACTTCACCAGGAAAAACATAAAAAAAAACAAACCGTGTTTGTCTTTGCTAGGGTTCACTATCTCATTTCTCCTTCCCACCAGACACTGTTTTGCTGATGATACTAAAAATGTTCTCTTAGGATTATGATAAAGTAGTGGCACTTCTGAATAGTCAAATCAATGGGAAAAAAAGAAGAGAAATTAATCTGTTCATGAAAAGTTGAGCAATTCAGACAAGGGAATTGATTATTTGAGTAAATTCCATCAGAATGTGAATGTCACCGTGGTTCTTCAATTTCATTTTCTTGTATTGAAACCTTATGGTCTGGAAAGCAGAAAAGAAATCATTACCTTAACAAAATACCAGCAGAGACCTAATTCTGCATCATTCCTGTGGAATTCTTTGGTCATCTTGAACATGTTTTTGCCTATATACTTAAAAAAAGTACTTCAGTGTACATTTTCTCATGACTTCTGGTGCTAAAACCTCCTCGAGTTAAAAGCTTTGCATCTATCCAAAACACGTGCGTTTTCCACAATATTTTACGGTTTTTACAGTCTTCTGAACGAGAAGTATAAAAGCAGCATTTGCTTATCCTGTTTTATTGAACACCTATCAACCAGAATGTAATACGATTTGTATATAATTACCGACACATTCAATGAGATAGAGGGGGTTTTATTTTCTAGGTGTTTCACAGTCATGAAACAGGTCAAATTTAACTAGATACTAGCTAACAAACAGCACATTTCGAAAGCAATGTTTTATTATGAGTGAGATCTACATGTACTGAAAAGATTTTACATGTCCATCTCACATTGTCCTTTCAATCCAACTCAGCATTACTACTTACGGCATTCAGAGAACTTAGCCACCAGCTATTTATTTCTTGTTTACACACCACTGCCTGAAAGTTTATTAATTTTTCACCATTTACCAAAAATTTTGAAATTACACTTTAAAAAAGAAAAAGAAAGGCACTCCAATTCCGTCCCCACTGAGCTTCATGGTTATGGAGAAGGAGGCAGGCTTGCTGGTAAGAAACATCAGACCAACCAATTTCAGGTCACGTCACCTCTGGTAGATGTTTTATTGTAAAGTGTGCCAAAGCCTCTCTGATGTCCACCAGTATTATTCCGCTGCCCAATAGCTGCAGTGACCCCAGGGCACAACTCCTCAGAGGAGCTGAACTAACACCAAATGTATTTGCTGAAGAACGTGCCCCAGTCTTAAGCACTCAAGCCATAAGGGGACAGAAAATCCCTACAAAAATCCCTTTGGTTAGGAAAAACATAACGCCTAGAAAAGGTACCTACTTTTCCCTCTCATGCTGATGGAGAACCTCCTGCCAGGAGGTTCTCTCTCACCTTAGATATTTAATTTGAGTGAAACGCACAGCATGCAGCAGTCTCCACCATAAAACATCCTCTTGCCACATGAAACATGCAAGTATCCTGAGAACATTTTCACAGACAGGGTTACTCAGGGCTTGAGCTCAGTCTTCCCAAATGGTCTTGCATTGGTTCTCACTCTGCCTCAAATCTGGAATAAAAAAATCCACTATAAAGTGAAGAAACCCCTCACCGGACAAGGAGAAACCACCTCAAATGCTACCACCTGCCCATTTCAAGCTGTTAAGTGACTTGAATCCCATTGGGTGAGTGATTTCATGCCTGTGCTCCAGCAGGACAGATACAGTCAGACTGTATAAAATAAAGAGAGAAATAGCAGAAGATAATCCTTGGTACATACACAGCCCATTGTAAAAACCTAGCCCAGGTACCAAAAAGAAATCCGATAGAGAACCCATCAGTCCCTGCGTGTCCCAGCAGAATACATAATAAATTTAAAAGGGGAAAAGGCTGCGTCTACAGAGTGTCAAGCAAAGCAAATAGAAGCTGATAGGGATAGTCAAAAAGCCACCATCTTGAAATGGGAACTCTCTACAAATAAATTGGCATCCCAGTAGCTCCCCAACTACACTTTGCTTTCAGTTCACTGACTCACCAGGACTTGACCAAGGCATTGCTGACAACACAAAGATTTCTATCTTTTCCTCCTTCATCGCAGAGAGGCTAATGAGATCATCCGAATGTCACCATGTTAACCGAACACCATAACACAGGCTTGGGAGAAGACGAGTACTGACAAAACATTAGCATCTCCTCCTACATTCCCTTGCATGAAACCCATGTAATTTGAAGAGCCCCTACAAAACACTGGTTTAATGCCTGTATCATCCCTCTCTTCCACAGCACCCACTCACAAGGTTGACTAAACAGTCCCCACACGACAGTCTAACTGATGCTGTTCCCTGTGGCTCATTTTTCTTCATTGCAAAAACCCACCCTTTTGGGAAGAGAAGAAAAGAGTAGGATGGTAGGAGGAATCAATCCAAAATTCCCCAGCAAAATCAGAAGAAAAACACAAGCTTAACCAAGCACATCCCTCAAACCTCCAGAAGTCCTAAAAACTCAGCCAGAAATGAGCGTTACCTTAGAGACATGAGACTGCGCTCCCAAAAAGTGGGAGTTTGGTTTGGCCAGGAATCCAGAGTCAATAAGAACATCCAACATGAGGATGTCCAAGTGCCGTGCAAGGCAAAAGCCAGGTACAATTACATCCTTCAAAGTCCCTTCTGCCTTCTATACCTTCTCTCTGACGATGGCTTGTACTAAAACAGGCAGCCTAAATGAGAAGTGTTTGTACGCTCTCAGCCGTCCGCAAATCTCTTTTAACCTGAAGTCTCTCCTAAAAAGCTAACACCAGAAATAAAGAAGTTAAAACAGGTTAAAATAAAATTTGAAGGGTTTTGTTTCCTTTTTTTTTCTTTTTTTTTTTTTTTTTTGGTTTTCATTTTGCTTTGGTGGTTTCTTTCTTGGTTGTTTGATTTGGTTTGTTGGGGTTTTTTTTGATTAAAACAAGGTAAAATAAAATTTGGAAGGTTTTTTTTCCTTTTTTTTTTTTTTTTTTTTTTTTTTTTTGGTTTTCATTTTGCTTTGGTGGTTTCTTTCTTGGTTGTTTGATTTGGTTTGTTGGGGTTTTTTTTGTTATCCTAGAGTCCACAACAGGGTTAACAACCGATTGATCAGAGTTTTTTTGCACTGCACAGTGGTGGACGCCTTATTCTACAAACAAAATCCACCAGTGGGGAAGGGAAAAGGGGCAGGGGAGACACACACACAACATTAGTGCTGAACGTCAGAAATGCTTCACTCACCTACGGCTTACTTGGGGAAAGAAATAAAAGGAAAAGTGGTGGAAAAAGAAGAAGAAGAGTCTTTGAAAGGCAGCCGAGGCTGGCGGGGACCGGGAGCCGGCGCGCCTCTGGGGGGAGCTCGGGAACCGCAGCTCGCCCCCCCCCGGGGCTGTCTCCATCTCGCTGTCTCTGCTGTGAAATCAGGAGAGGAGGGGAAGCAGCCTTCTCACCCCTTTGTCTCTCGTCGAGAAACAAGCAGCCTCTTCCCATGGAAATGCAGCCTGGAAACACAGGTATCATCTCACAGCGTTTTGTCATGAAAATAAATAGAAAGACGAGGGCTCAGCAAAGGCGTGTCAGGCCCCACAACGTTGCTCTCAACAGCGACGTTTGCTCGGGGTACCACCAGTTGTACCTGCGTATGGGATCACGCATGCGAGGGTGGGATCCCAGCCAAGGCATCCCAGGCACCACCGTGAGTAGCCGCCGCGGTGTTGAAGTTGGTGGCACATTATCCACCAGCTCTTGTGTGATCTCTCAGAGCCCCAGGCATT
>NW_010396906.1:9942-24134 GCF_000710305.1 Buceros rhinoceros silvestris | reverse complement strand
CAGGCATTTTCAACGGCTTCTGAACTAATTAATCTCAGAATCTTCTACCTTGGTCCCTCAGCTCCTGTCTCAGCGATCTCCATCAATATTATCATGATGACTAGAGCAGTCTGTTCATGTGCCTCAGTGACACACAGATCCTTGAACAGCTCTTGCTCAGCAGAGCCTGCAAGGAATACACGTTAAACATCCCCTCCGTCCATGGAAGGGGTGAATCTGTGACCGTCCTGTCCCCACCCCTGTGCTGGTCTGACTTTGGGCCTTTAGCCGTGATGGTCCCTGATGTCAGTTAAGCTGAGCCTGGGAAAAGCCATGTTTCTGAAGAGCAGAGGGAAACATGAAGGTAGTTGGTCAGCGTGTTGCTCCTCCGTGTCAGCCTAAGTCACAGAGGTGGCTTTCGGTTCCCGCAGTCCCCAATTCAATGCAGTGCTGGCTGACGTCGTTGCACCACTCCCGCATTCCCACTTTCCTCAGGGAAGGCACAATTAAAAACTAGAATCACTGATGAAATATAATTGACGTGAATGTTTTGGTGAAAAAAATAAGAGGTGAAAAGCTTGCCTGTGATTGGCTCTCCACCGTGCTCCCTAGCCCAGAAAGGGAGGAGAACTAACAGCACCAGATGCGGAAACCCGAGGAAAGGCACGAGAAATTATTTCAATGTTGGAAAGAACTGACTATGAAGGGGAGATTAAAATAGTCAGATAAATATATAGCTTGACCAAATATAACCCGTGGCGAGGACTTCATTCCAGTCTGTAAGTACCGGGAGGATGCGAGCGCTTTACTTGCGGCAGTAAAACTAGTGAGAACTGAAGGCATTTATGAAACACAAAGTGCAAAAATTAGAAGCTCAATCCAAATGCTGGGCCTATGCAAGAGTGGGACAGACCATTGAGGGAAGTGATTGCTCCCAGGAAAAGCAAAGATTTTATTTCATACAGACACAGTCTCCCAGAATCGTCTGACACCTGCGAGGATTCAGCTGAAAGCAGTGGAGGAACCTGCAGGCTCCAGCACACAGCCTCACGCTAACTGCTTAACATTGCATGTTTGCAAATCGTAACGCTGCTGTTACAACTGATACTGGGCAAATTTTAGCAGCTCTGCACTAGGCGAGGAAACAAACATCACTCCAGCTACAAAAGGCAGCAGCCCTGCTCTGCTCCTTGGTGACGGATCGCTTGCTGAAGGTTCCCATGCCTTTCTTCTAATATCCATCTAGAGGGATCCCCAGGCCCTTGCTCTTCACACTACAGTCCTCTGAAGTGCAGGTGCTGGAATCAGTCATGAGGGACCTGAAAACCATCATGGCTGGTTAGGGAGCGGCTTTGTACAAAGAGATCTGGGGGTCTTGGTGGATGACAAGTTGAAGAGGAGTCAGCGATGTGCTCTGGCAGGAACAAGGGCCAACCACAGCAGATAACACCGGTAAGAGCGAAAGTGGCAGGTCAAGAAAAGAGACAACGGTCACGAATTGCAGAGAGAGAAACTCAAGTTCAGTGTCTGGATAAAAATCTTTACAAGAAACACCAAACACAAGCAGAGAAGCTGCAAACTCTGGCTGTTTAAAAATTGTGGAGACGATTGAAATGCAACTGGACAAGGTTCTCACCTAACTCAGGAGTGAGTTTGCTTGAGAAGAAGCTTGGATTGAGGAGCAGTAGAGATGCCTTCCAAATTAAGCCATTCTGTGGTTCTACGTAAGGAGCTCACTTGAACCAAAATTGGGAGCAAAATCAGGAGCAAGAGGCCTCAGAAACACAAAACAGCTTGAGCTCTCCATCAGAAACAACTCACAGAAATCATTCTCCTTCTTCCCCTCCCCATAAAACTGCCGAAGACCCAAACTGGTCCAGACATGCACCCAAAACCCCAGAGGTATAAAGGGAAATCTAACACCACCTTTGCACCCTTCCCTTTGGGAATCATTCTCCAAGCTGCTACCTTCAGGACACAGCGCACCCCAACCTACAGATTCTGTAACGTACAAGTAGGAAATCCGCATGAACCTCCAAAAAGAGGGAAGATAGATAGATACACATGAGCTTTTCTTCTTTGCCAGCACAGAAGAGACACAACTGCATCAGCTTTTTACCACAGCTAACTTTACATATGAGTGTGGGAACCAGGGAGGAAATAAAAGGTACAAGTCCACAGTTACCACCATGTTGAGGTAAAAGCAGCCCCTTCTTTCTCAAGGTGACATATTCCCAAGTTAGGTCTTCTGATTTCTTTTAGAGGGACCAGTTTTTACTGTACTTAGCACAACAGGGTCACTGTGGTGGGGAATGAACCGGTGTCACAGTGGCTCACGTCTCACCAATAAGGCTGTTTCCCACGTGCTGACTGCAGGGTGTTACTGGGGGTGACAGTCGTGAGGGAGAAAGCACTGCCTGATTTCTGGAACCCAGCTGAGTTTATGCAGTTGGCAGAAGGAAAAAGCCACTGTTGACTTGAAAACCATGAAGTCATTGAGGGGGAATAAACACAGAGTCCCAAGATGCCTTTTATAGAAGCACTTTACCATGGATAAACACACTTTGGAATGAGGCATTTTTCCAACTCCATCTTCTTTGTGTTGATGTTACGTTTCTACCAGGAATAAGGAGCTTCTTACAGATCTGGGGTTTTTTGGTCAGTTAGATAAGAACTGGCTTTTGCTTTGTGCCCACATCCCTACTTCACCAGCGGCACTTGGAAGTCCTTACTGCCTGAAAGCCTGGAGTAAGAGACTCTGTATCATAACCCAATCCCAACCCATCAGAGAGACAAACTGTCAGGCTCGTTCAGGCTGGCTGAGTCGAAACATCATTGCTTTCGTCTCTGTGATGCGTGTCAGGGATAAAAGAAAATGCACTACAGTTACATTATTCCTGCTCACAGGATATTGGAAAATGTATTAGACGACTTCAAATTGGCAAAGCACAGTACTGGGCTCCCTGACGTTTTTCGTAATGAAGTCACCACTTCAACAGCTCAAGGCATGTTCTGGGACAGCCCTGTTCTGCCCACCAGGACCCACCTGCCAGCTACCTTCCGCAGTGTCCGAGACCCCTGTGACTGCATCCACAGCTTTTAGAATACTGCACAGTTTTCTTCTGCTCCTCTCATGGTTGCCTGGCTTACAAGTGGCCAGAAACGGCAACTTCCTCAAGCAGCTGTAATAATGCGACAGGTATTTAGATTATCCTCTGTGTCTGCCCAGCAGTAACAACTCTTCCAGACTGTGGGCACCAGTCACTCTCCTGCCTACAACACACACCTGAAGTGAATTTGCGAGGACAAGATCTGTCCCCATCACTTGAGCTGAACAAGACGTTCATTTCTCTCTTCCTCTCTGCCTGCTTAGATTTTACCAAGGGATGCAGGTCTTGGGGTGCACTTCTGAAGTTCCCATTGCATTTGCAGGGATGTATTAAGAAGCCTCCACTCACTTCAGGAGCTGAACTGATTGCACCAGGATTGTGCTCAACTTCAGCACTGGAGAGAGCATTGCTGCTTCTCCTGGGACACCCAGCTGGGTTCCCTTGCAGCAGTGAAGACAGATACTGAATATACAGCACTTTTCCTGTACAGTACTGTTTATTAGAAGTGTCAGTGCAGCCCTTGGCTCCCTGCTCAGGAATACCTCTCTTTTGTCACACAGCATTTCTTAGGAGCACGATGAAATTTCAGGCCGAAGAGCACCATCTTTGGAGTGAGTGACATAGCTCCATTCATGGAGGACTTGAATCCTGGCATCCCACCATCAAGTTTCTAATAACACTATTTTCTTCCCTCTCCCTTGGACTTATTCTGTGCATCTCACTGAGCCACAAGCAGAGCAAGAACATAAATCTCACCCAAGTCGCTAACTTTACTACCAGACTAGTCCCTCCACCTCCTGAATGCTTGCTTTCTTTGGAGCAATGACAAGCACAAAGAAGGACCATGCCAGAAGAAGAGACCGCTTTGAAAACCAGGGGAAATGCACACAAACACCACCACAACTGCAGCACATTCTGCCACCACAGCACTGCGTCCACACTGCCACCAGCTTCATTACTCGTGAATAAAAAAAGTCAGAGGGCAGGAAAAACATTATCCCATGCATGACGAAATACTCTCAGTTGCCTGTGAAACCTGAAGCCCAGGTCTTTCTGGGAATGTTATGGATGAGTCAGGCTAGTGCCCAGCTTCAGAAGCTATTGAATAGTTCAAACCAGCATTAATTGGCACTTTTTAATAGCATCACTGTTCGCCTACCAGCAACGGGTTCAGTCCAGAACAGCCACCTGCTGTATAACCCTTCAGCATCAGATCCTGGGTAGAAAGACCATGAACTAGACATATCATGACCTAAGGATCAAAAAGAGGGGCAGGGAGGAGGGACAGCTCGAGTAAAAAAAATAAGGGGTGAAGGCAATGCAAACTGAGTTTATCAGTGAATGCTAGAGCAAGAAAAAACAAGTAGGGGATGATTTGGCAGCCTAGAAGTCTGCAGAGCATAACACTACCCTTTTTTCCAAGATTGGCTCCAGCCAATTTATTTCCTACTCTATAAAACTAAAGATTCTTTCCTTTCCCGTTTGTCTAGAAGGATGTTTTTTATGGTGTTTTATTCCCGACCCACCAGCCAGGACTACGGTTACCTGATTATAAGCAATTTTTTTTTTTTTTTTTTTTTTTTTTTTTTTTTTTTTTTTTTTTGAGTATTCTGTATTATGCTTTGATATAGTTAAATAAATGCCTTTTATAGCTAGTTTGTGGCCACATAAGACAGCAGGCGTTTCTCTGATACAGGAAAGCTTCCACCGTGCTCTCATGCAGAAGACCACCATTGCCACAGAGCATGCAATGGGGCATTTCTGATTCTACCTGATACCAGTCAGCTCCACTGTTATAAACCAGCTGCTTCCTCACAGCTCAAAGCACTTTGTAGTGTAAGCAACAACACAGAACAATGATGAGATGATAATTTAGGTTGCTGCTCTTTCTTCAGTGTCCGATTTTTTTACAGGCTGTCTACCTTCATTCTCTCTGCCCATTAAAACCTCCTTGGGGAGAATGAGCATGAATTTGTAAAAGAAAAAAAAATATCCAGGAATTTGGAGAACAATAGCAGGTGCATACAGAAATTGTAATAACGTATTAGTTGTTGGATTCAAGTTGGGCTTTTAAAACCCCAGCCAAGCATCTATATACTATGTACTGCACAAATGGAAGGATCATTTATCATTGTAGACTGCACATGTAGGGGAAGAGGGAGGCAATGTGCAGACAGAGCTTTGGGTGACATGTCTGTCACGGCTGTTGAAGTATTTTATTCAAATAAAAAATCCAAAATCAGTGCAAGGAACCAAAAACAGAGTCAAAGACTTCCTCCTCATCTGCTCACCATGCTACAGCATTACATCTCCCTCCCTTCTATTCTCTCTTGCTGGATGCTTTTCTATAGAATGGCTCATTTTTTTACTGCATAGGTGGAAAGTCCTCGTTCCCTACCTCCTCTTGCTTCAAGTAACCTCTATTTACGATCCCGGGGATGCCTAAATCTGTGTTAGGTTGAAGTGATAAAAAAGGGGTGGTCCCGCACACATGCAAAACTGCAACTGTTGTAATTGGAAATTTCAAGTCAATAATAAACGAAACAGCAGAAGCATCAGAAGAGTATAGGTTAGCACCAAAGACAGTTAGCCCAAGACATGAAGACATATCGTCAACATCTCAAACCACCAGCAACTACAAGGCCATGATGATTTGGCTTTATGGCAGATGGGAGCTGGGAAAGGGAACTTGCTGGGACATCCTCATGTTTCTGAGAACATATGTCCTGGTTCTGAACCCAGGCTCCCAGAGAGCTGTGTCACCGTTTCCTGACCTATTCAATCCCCCAGGCTTGAATGAATATTGAATTTGATGGTGCTGTTCCATCCAACACATCTCCGAGTATAGGAGAAGGGCAAGCATGCACCTTGCCCATGTCCTTCATAACTTCTGTAACTAATGTATTGCCTAAAGAGTCTCTTTTTCCTCTTCCTTTGCATTTCCGTTGCAGCTGGCCACTTGCCATAACAGAGGAAAGCAGCACAGGCAGTAGACCAAAGCAGCCCAGAGTCGTGACAAAGCAGTGCAGAAGTTAACACAGCCCTGAGATGCCAGTCAGTTCTGGTATCTCCAGACAAAAGCAACCAGGAAGCAAATCACCGAGATATTTCCATTCCACTTCTGAATTTGCCCTGGGCACTACTGACTTTTCACAGACTCACAGATTGCTCTCTCCCTTATCAGCACCAGGACTCATCTTTCCGAGCTAGCCTGCCCGACGAGCCTTCTTCAACAGCACCACTAAAGCAATTAACATTTCCTTTTAAGATTTCGAGTCAAGGTAAAAGCACTCAGCCTGCAGAGTACCGCTTTCATCAGAAAGGACCATTGTGCTTTTCAAGGGACGCAGGAACATCGTTAAATGGCTAAATACACTCAGGCATAGCAACAGCTTTGTAAGAAATAACTCCCACAATGAGGTTTGGAAGGCAGCACATAAACAAGACTAGATTGAGGGTCCTGGCAATGGACATCCTACGAACAGATGAAGGAGGGCAGCAGCAAGCCATGGATTTTCCGCCTAGGAGCTGAGGAGGAAATTGTAACCTCCCGGCAGCACAAAATAACCTCCTATTTCTGAGCTGCTAAATTTATTGCAAGTCCTGAAGCTTTTTGCCTGTAACAAAACAGAGCCACAGTATAGAAAATGTGAAGAAGCGCTGTCCTATCACATCCACGCTCCTGATACATCTGGCACACCAGACCCAGGAAAGGTGCATGTCAGCAAGTCCACCCTATGACAGAGGACATGCCATGGTCCTAACACAAGACGGCACCATGCCTTCTGGTTGGCCTCTTTTCAGCATGATGAAAAGATGATGCCACGTGCCAGGCAAAATCAGTCATGGGGATGGCTAGAAGTGTCTAACACACAGGGATCGCAGGGAGCGATGTGCCAAGATTCGGCCGTACTGGGGGAGAGAGCAAGAAGACATCTAACCCCACCCTCCACGTGCAGGGCTGACAGGCCAGCAGCACGTCTCAGTGCCAGCCCAAAAGGACCACAATCGAAAATGAGAATCACTCCATCTGTGCAGGAGGTGCTAAGGCAGGTGGGATCATACGAGGAAGAGAGAAAGAGCTTGGCATGAGCCCTGGAGGGGGGCTGGGCAAGGGGGTGGCTTTGAGTGATGTGAAAACCTGGCTGCCAGAAGTTGGACTGAGATCCACCAACTCATTCCACACAGCTCCCCAAACAGACACACTTCCTTTTCTTAGAAGCACAGATGCCTATATATATTTAAAACACCGCTCTAGTCAGGGGTTGTACTAGCTGTAAATTTTGAAACTGGGGGGAGGGGGAAGGCACTGAAGATTCCAATATGCAATTTTCTCCTTTTTGGCTTATTAGATTATACCCTTGTTTAAGAACTAACTGTTCTTTTACTTGGTGTCCTTTTGGCAACCATCTCTACCTAGCAATACGTGGGTGTGCGCACTCCCCCAAGTTCGCCTGTACTTGCATAGCAAGTTCAAATGAAATACAGCTCAGAAATTGTACTCCTGCAGTCCAGGAGCAGGAGTATTTAGAGCAATTAATCACTAAAATGAAGAAAAGGCAATGACTGGCACTGTAGAGAAAGAGAAAAAAAATGTTAACTCAGAGCACTACTGAAACGTGCTCAAAATACACAATGCAAAGAGGAAGCGGCACGTCTGCCTCAGCATTACAATGATGGCAGCTGAACATCAAGGCAGCTTGGAGTTGTGCTGCTCACAATCAAAATTCTTCTTCGGGGGCAGGGACATGGCCAGGAGAGCGGATTTGGCCGGTTCCTTTTTCCCTGAGGTAATTTTGCTCTCTTCAGTCACACAAGTAATAACGAAAACATTTAGTACTCCCCGAGCACAGTTTAACCTAGAGAACAGCTCCACGAAGGCTTACCTGGCCCTGCCCCCAGACGGAAAACGAAGCACCAGCGTATCTACCACACGTCTGCATTAGCAGCTGCCCTCCTTAGAGGTCTGTTTCCAGACACCCAAAGCTGGAAGATGTCCGCTCACAAACCCAGCTGAAGTCATTAAGAAGTATCTGGGCGTGAAAAATTAGGATTGCAGATTATTGACTGCCTACCTGGCTTCAATGCCACAGGTCCAGCATTTCTACTCAGATATTGTCTAATCCTGCTGAGATGCAACTGCTTCCACAGCCAAACACCTCCTCAGGTTAGAACAGCGGGAAGAGTTTTACAACCCTCCCACCAGAGTTTTAACCCCAAAGTTTGCTGAAAAGTGTTGGTGACCATCAAAAAGAGCTGTGCTACTAGTGAGGCTGATGTTAGGGGGCTAATCCTAGAGCAGAGAGAGCACACAGGACCTGCAGGTTTAGATTCAGGCCATGGTGTGCTGAGATGCTTCCACCCTGGCTACCTTGCAGCTTTGTGAGCTGCGTGAACTGCTTCTGTTGTATTAGACTGTATCACAGGAAGCTGTGCAGCGCAAGTAACCCCGGGACGTATAGTAGGGCTTATTTCTGGAGGCTTAAAAATTATAACATGTATCTTCAGACCCTCTTGGAAAGGACAGTGCGTCCCACATCCAGATCCCTGCAACCATGCAAGGCAAAAAGAAAGCCCTCAGGCAAGTCCAATTACCAACAGCATCCTGGGGAAGGTCAATCAACTCCTAATGGTTCTAAACAGCACTCACATAAGCTTTGATATTCTGTACCTGCAGCTACCCCACTGGGGTGGGATATACTCACCTGTCTTGAAAAAAAATATCAGAGGAAACTGAGGTCAATGCTTCCATTCTGAGCAGCACAATACCTCAAGAACTCCACCCTTGCCTCTCTCTTGACTTCCCTTTTTCCCCCATCTTCAGGCTTTTCATGACCACACAGCCCTTCTCCATCCTCCCCAGCTCCCATTTCTCAGCACCCACTTCCCCATCTGCAACACCATTTGTGCCAGCTGTGACTAGTATTTTTTGGCTTTAAAAAATGTCTCCAGGCATTGTTCCTCACAGCATGTTGGACACAAAAGATGTCCCAGAATGAACTCACAAGGCCAGTATCTTTCTTGGGATAAATCCTTCAGCTAGTTAGTGAGCTAACTAGTCAGTGGCAACTGAGATCAATTAGCAGGACATAACTGTGGCATTATTTTCATGTGTCTTGTTTCAAAGCAACAGATATTTCTCCAAGGCAGTGACTTACTCCTGTGTTTTACAGGTATTCATCAAGCTCCTGTGACTATCAACAGGAGCTGGTACCTCGAGTCAGCATGCAGAAAGAGCAGCTTTGACTTCCATATACGAGCAGACAAGCACCTACTTCAGCTTTCATTAATACTTCACGTGGTGACTTACTCCCTCAGGAGTAACAGGAGAGGAAAATCTGCCAAGGGAGGTTTCTGTGACAGGTAGATCAAGAGGTGGATTACCAGAGGACTCGGAGTTACCAGGCACCTGTCCATTTATTTATTTTTTTTTAAATTGTCCTGAAAGGCGTATTTTTCACATGTTCTTCAACACTGCAACCAATCTTTTTTTCTAAACCCATATTTGGCAGGTACGAGCTTACTTGGCTTGGAAACTAGCCTCCTAAGTGCAAAAGCTACTTTTGAAAATGGAGCTTTAGTTCTGTAGACCTCTAGACACTTTTTCGAAATAACCCTGAATTTCATGCTGGTACAGAGCCTGGTGCAGCAGGGCTTGAATCCAAGGACAGGACCAATCATCATGACTGGCTCTAAGTTTCAGTGAGTGTCAAATCAGAAGAAAACCAACATCGAATCCAATTGCAGATATAGCTGTGCTGTTGTCACTGCCAAGTGGTGAGGCACACGATTCAGCACACAGCAATTCACCTTCTCCCCAGGTGGGTCTCACAATCTGTGCTGAGTACCACAACAGCAGCAACCCGCTTAGGAAGGCTGAATCTAGCAAAGGTGCAGCTGCAGCAAGGTGTGTCTGAAGCAGATGCACACTGGCATCTTGAAGGTTTCAGAAGATCGCACACAGGCACAAAGCATAGGGTTGCATGTAAGGTGGGCATCTCCACTGGCTTTTCCATATCAATGTCCCCCAAACTTTTTGGAGGAACCCTCAGTGATACCAGGTATGGTGTCTCTGCCTCACCTCTCCCATCCATGCTAATCTCTAGTCCATTCCCTCACTGCCTACCTCCCTTTCCTGAAATACTGTCTCCTTGTTACTTGGATGGACCAAAGCAAGGCCACTGCTGTCTGACACTGCACAGGCCTGGTGTCGAAGGGGTCTCACATCTCAAGCTCAGCTGAAATGAGAGATGAGTGAAAAAGAAGTGGGACCATGAATGCAGCAGGGAAGGGTTTCTGCCTGCTCAGCCCCGACACAACCCTGCTGCTGATACGGTCATGGCCACCAGCCCAACTACAACAGCTGGCCCTTGACTCCAATTCCTGTTGCACTGGAACCAAAGGAGAACCGGCAGTCAAAGCTGCACCATCTCCACCTCCTGAGTGCTGCCACCTCTCCATCAGGCTGTTGTGCCCAGTATAGCCTCCAGACACCCACAGGAGACAAGTCCAAGACTTGTGACTGTGCTCACCTCCACTCACTCCAAACACATGGTTAGTCCTCTGATGCTGCCCATTATTACCTCCTCTCCCCAAAACTTAGGCTATGTTCTCCACAAAGTTTCCCAAAATAATGCATTGCAGTCTCAGTGAACTGGTATCTTCTAACAAAAATATTTAATCCCCAGATCTCCAACCAGCTCTGAGAAGGAGGTTTGCTGATTTCAAAACGCTAGTACTGCTTTCCAGCTGGATATATAGAGCAGGTTGATGTTGGCACATGTGCTCCACCATTCTGCCCCTTGCTAAGAAACACACTTGGGATTAGTAAGTGGACCCAGTCATCCATTCTTGCTAGCCTTTGCCTTGCTTGGATTTCTTTTAATCCTCTGTTTTACTCCAGCAAAGGAAAAAAGTGGAAGTTTTCCACTATACCACAGGGTCTGGCCCTGAGCTTGCTGGTCCCTTACTAGAGCATTCTGCAGTAAATAAAGTTTGCACAGTGACATGAAGATAGGAGGATGGTTGGCAGCTGGATCAAGATCTCTGTTTAAGTAAAAGTTAGTCCTGCATCAGCTCAGCCCACGGGCGAAATCAAAGTGTGGTGACATTAGTGAATTCCCTACTAGAAGCAAAGAAAAGACTGCGGACCCACAGATGAGTCATGAAATCTGTCTGTTCCAGTGCTCTAATTACATTGCTCATCTACGAAAAGCCTCTTCTGGAGCCATTAGGTCAGAATCTGTTCTCCCCTAGCTGTAAATCCCTCATAACTCAGTGAAGTCAATCGATTCATATTGGTGTAAGCAAAATCGAGCGCAGCGCACTTGCACAGCCTTTGATCTTTCTGTCTCTCTCTGAACACAAGCTCACAGAATGCCATTAAAGAGACAAGAAACCCAGGCCCCTAGGTCACACACACGCTGCAGGCACTCTGAGCAGCAAGATCGACATCAAGCACTGCAGTTGGGAGGTGAAGGAGAAGCCAGAGCAGAGGCAAAAGCCTTCTGTCCCCCCTCAAGATGAAAGGCTGTGGACTTCCCAGGGGGCCTGTGGACACTTGTAAAAGAGTTGGAGCATGTAACATTAAAAGGTTACACACGAAACAAAATAAATTATCTGTCAATCTATCTATCAATCAGTCTACTTTCCAGGTAATACTGTCTTCCAAGCAAACTGTCTTCAAAAGCAAACATTGCAAAGCACAGTGCCTGTGGCTCTCCAGCGGAGCGTGCACACCTCTTCTGACAGACAGAACTAAACCACCAGCAGACCAGAGACCACCCTTGCAGGAAATCGCCTGAATGAAGGATTGCAAGCAATGGCCCACATTGTCCTAACAGATGCTTCATGTTTCTTCCTCTTCTTCAAAGTCCCTACGACACGTTGTGCAGGAAAACCTGCCAGTCTCCTTGGCCAAGAGCTCTGCACAGTGAATGGAAGCAAAAGTCACCATTCAAAAGACACAGGATGTTCCCCCAGTATTTCGGGTATCAGGCAAGGAACCAAAGAACATCCCTGGGTCACAGGAACGTTTCCTCCTTTTAAATCGAACACGACTTCCACTGAGACAGGTGATGGCACAGTCTCCTGGTTGGGAAGATCACCAACCACCTGCTTACTCCACAGTCCTGACTCTTGCTTCCTGAACCAATCACCCAGGAAGAGGGACATCAAGTTCTCAAAGGAAGAGCAGAAGAGGGAATGCCTTCAGCAGCCAAGAACAGCTTGGCTTAAACAAAATCCATAGAGAAGCCCACAAGAATAGCTTGAAAATCACTGGTGATGTTGGAAGACATGACGAGTAAGGAAAGTCATAGGGTGTAGACTGGAAAGCGTAAGGACATTCCTCCGTCTAGGACTCCCTCCAAGCAGAAGAGCCGCTGAGGAATACAGAGCTTTTAGAATGCAGAAAGATGAAGGGCTGTCCCCTCTTGGATGTCCTGAACCTTATGTTTGTTCTTGCAAAGTCATTTTTTTAAGTCAGTGGAGATGACTCAGGAAAAAAGAGCTTTTGAGGAGTTTTTTCTAATAATTTTGTAACACCCATGAATATATAACCATTTTGGATATATATTTACGTTTATTTGCTTGAGTTAATGCTCTTTCAGGAGGTGTAACCTCTTCTGTTATTTAACATGAATCTCTGTCAAGCCTTCTATCCCAGACCCTGCATTTCACACACCACCTCTGAGATCTGAAACGAGCTCCTCTGGGAGCTCATTTTCCAGAGCACTGCAATGTGCACCGTGTGATGGAGACAAAGACAGAGATACCTGTAATGGCTAATCTGGAACTGTATTGATTCTGTTGGTTATATGATGTTTATTTATTTCTTTAAGCCCTGTTTGAGAACATTTTCTGTTCCTTTTGGGCTACCGCCGCATTTTCCATTTGCTACAGGAGCTAATATTGATGCTACACCGTGAGTGTGTGAATTTGTTGGGTGAGTAGGAGGAGACGCTTCCTTCAAAATAGAGGCTCTCCAGACCAGATTCTGAACACATTCGTCTCACTTTAAAGCCAAGAAATATACCGAAACAACAAAGTTCCACAGGATTAACAGAGAGCAACTGTGATCAGAATCTGTCCTAGTCTGTCAGGATCCACCATTTTTGTCTGTTGGGAAAGACGTGGGTGTTCTCTCCCACACCCTGTTGATGGAAGGGGGTGGGAACACAATACCACAGAGGAATAAAAAAGCAGCTTTACGGTGAACTGATACATGAACAGGAATTAACAGGATGGTGGGAAGGGAATGAATCAGCCAGTCCCAGTGAAGACAAAGAAATTTTTCAGACACTACCCTGGATCTCACCCACTCAGACGCAGCATCTTTTCTTGGCCCCTGTGATACATCATCTCTTCCTCTCATAAAAACCTACTCTTGCACTTTCAAGAAAACCTATACAAACGACCCTGGCAGGAGCAAAACAACTGATCCCACACTCAACCAGCAAGGTACAGTCAGTCCATGGGGACCAAGTCAGCCCAAGGCATCCAGAATTGTCTCTGTGGAAATGAAGTTTGGACCAACACTGAAGTCTAGAAATTATGGAACCCAAACAAAGTTTGGGCATCTGCACTTCCAGAATTAGGGACGAATTCGTTCAAGCTATGGAACATAAAGAAATCCATGCTCATGATCTCTGAGAATTGCAAGAATGGCACGTACCTATCTCACTGTTACGGTAAAAGACCCAGACTGGAAGCCCATGGAAGGGAAAGCAGGTTTTGAAACAGAAAAAAAGAGGCTGTACAAAGGCTTATGGGGCTCTTCTGGAAAAAAGTGCATTTGGGCTTAAAATCTCTGTAGTAAATAATCTGTTCTCCCCTTGGTGCAGGCAAGTAATTCCTCTCACTTTAATGGACAATTTTATGGCTGCTAATAACATTTGTAGCTAAGATAATGACAAGGATAATCAAATCCTATGCTTGAGGGCATAAACTGATTGCTGCGGGGGTTAGCAACGAAATCACCATCGCCATATATTGCACAGGTGTATTATGGGATAGATTTCCTTCCTCCAAAGTAGAAAGGCATTGGTGCCTGCCAAGATAACAGATTGGATGATTGTCTGTGTTATGGAAATTGCTAGTTTG
>NW_010396906.1:0-9841 GCF_000710305.1 Buceros rhinoceros silvestris | reverse complement strand
AAAGAGGAGAAACCTCTTTGTTTCAGCATGACAGAATTTGTAACCCAACATGCAAAATGAGCGGGGGTTGCAAGATGCATATTGATGTCTGTTCTAGCAGAACAGCTCCTTTAAAGGCAAGTTCAGCCTTGACCAGGCTGAAGCCCAGATAGTACATGCTGCTGTATATTTAGCACAGCACTCAGAAACATTCATAGAGTGTATAAATCCAGAAGCTGAGGGATGGGAGAAACTGCAGTAAACGATTTGACCTGTTTCAGGATACTTAGATCCTCAGTCCATCACTTAGGGGTTTACTCATCAGTCAGCTCCTCTTTAGCAGCTGTCAGCCACCCGCTCCCAGGAACACGCGGCTTGCAGGGATCTTCAGCAGGTAACCTCACACCCATTCAGGCAGGCTGAAGTTCACCATGCCCATGCGTGTTGGACAACTGTTCAACCCATTCAAATAAACATCCTGCTACTGGCACTTTGGAGGTTCCTTACAGACAACATCACAGCTGTTTCCACAGCTGTCAATGAATCTAAGTGTACTGTGCTGAAGAGTAAACCTTGGGTATATATGTAGAAAAAGCTTATCACTGTTCTCTTTACAACAACCTTCCAGATATTTGAAGACTGCTGTTATTCCTCCCTTCATGTATTTCTTGTCCAGACTAAAAAAATCTGTCCATGTCACATCAAATACAGGTCAAGTTTCCTCTTAGCATTTTGATTTTTCTCTTCCTTTCTCAAAACATTATGTGGCCAAAACTGGACCCAGTTTTCAAGCCAAACCCTTATCAATACCAACAAAACAGAATAGCCACCTTCTGTGAGTTACGTCCAACACTTGCCTGTTTTGAACACCTCAAACCACAGACTCATATTTAGGCTGCAATCCAGTCTGTCAGCATGATGTTGTGGTACTCGCATCTAGTCAGTTCATATCCTTTTCCTATGTGTGCATTTGATGTTTCCTTCTGCAGTCTAATACTTTGTCTTTAATGAATTTCATTGCATTGATTTCAGACCATTTCTCCAATTTATCAGAATTATTTTGCATTCTGCTCCTGCCTGTGAAGCGTTTGCCACCCCTCTCACAATTAACATGTGTATTCTCTGTTCTATCAACCAAGTCATTAATGGGAAAATTGAATAGTACCAACCACAAGACAGACCTTTGTAAGACTGTTCATGTTTATGTCCATTCAATTTGACAGAAAATTAATGGTAAATATTTCTTCATTTTTTTTTTATCCTGTTGTAAAATTATCTGGTGGCAGATCTAGCAGGGGGCAACTGGGTTTGTATTTTCTGCCCCATGTGCAACCACCTGCACAGTGTATGTGCTCTTCACACATGGATAAGTTGAGTCACAGAGCAACCTCTAGTCCACAGCGCGAGTGCATCCAGACCTTGCACCCACCTGCGGCAATTCAATCCACGGACACTATGGTTTTTTCTACTCTAATTATGAGAACTCAAAGCTATTATAATGCCATATATGTAATAAACCCCACAATCTACTGTTTCCCCACTCTAAGCTATCTATTGAAATAAAAAATAAAAATAATAATAATAAAAAACCACCCAGAGAAGTCCAACGTGAGTTACTCAAGAAAAAATTGCATTTGCTCCAGCTTGTCCCTCGTTATCCCTGAGGTACTTTCACACTGATTGTCGAACAGCTTGGTCAAATATCTTTCTGAGTATCAAATTTAGGTTGACTGAGCATTAACTCCCCGTGTTCTCTCCTGTTCTTTTTCTAAAGATAGGCAGCATGTTTGTTTTTCCTTGCAACAGCCACTGGTAGAGCTGTTCAAACAGCAGCCATAAAAAACTGGTGACACTGCTGACAGTGAACAGTTGCTGCTCAGAGAAGGGGCTTGATTCTTATCCAGATATTCAGCTGGAGACAAAATTGGAGGATGCACTGATAATACCTTAGGGAAGCAGGAGCATTCAGCAAAAAAGGACAAGATTAACTTACACAGATCTCAAGCAAGATCCAAGACAAACTTCAAACAGCCTGTGTGTGCACAGAACCATTAAAAATAAGGCAGGGGGAGGCTAGTCCATACCTTGCCGCAAGGCAGGACAGTATGCATAGGTCATTCTTGACAGATGCTTGTCTATCCTGTTCTTCAAGATCCAGCAAAGACAAGCCCACACCCTCCCCTGGCAACGCATTTCAGTGTTTCACTAGTATCATTGCTAGAAAGACTTTGTTTTCCTTTCCTGTGGCCACTCTAACACTTCCTTGCTGTTGTTTAACAGCTTTTCTTATTCACTGCACTGCAGTCAAGGTCTTCAGGAACAGACCATGGTTTTAATCAGTTTTGAAAAGCTCCCCAGGCTGGACTCATTTCAAGGAGACCATGGAAATACTTTTTAACTGCTTACTACCCAACCTGCAGTCAGGTTTCAGCAAGTCATCCAAACCAGGACCACATATGCTCAAGAGCCAGCAACTTCCATCAAGATACCTATCGCTAGATGGTCAGGCCCAGGCTGGCATCCCATTTCTCTACCTCTTCAGTTCCATCAGCCTTTATTGTGGCCCATCTTGAGAAAAAAAAAAAAAACAAAACCTCTTGAAACCTTTAAAAAAGAAATCTACGCTATACCAAAATGCCAGCAGCTGACTTACCTGCGTTGTAAGGACAGTGACTTCAAGCATCATACAATGACAGCAATGAAGACTGAGGCTTTATGAAAAATTATCTCTGGTTCCAGTCCAATTAGTCAAACCCCAGTTGAAAGCAACCCATACAAATTAAGCTTGTGATAGCAACCATAGGAGTGGTATGCAGGCTTCTAAATGAAAATATAATTGGGGGTGAATATTTGGGAAGAAAACAAAAATGAAGCCATTCTGAATCAAACCTGCTGCTTTTCAAGCATTAAAATAAACGCCTTGGACGTGCAGTACTGACTTTTAACATTGCTAATTTGCCTCTGTTGGCCTACATCAGTAGGTTTCAGCTTATGTTGTTTCCTCTGACTGGCAGAGTGCACTCATTAAGGCAAACACATTGCTAATAAAGTCCTAATTGTTTTGAAAAGTGCCCTTTAAATAACAGGCCTTTTACTACTAGGCAGGATGTGCTTTAAGAGCAAATCACAAGCTTAAGCCTTTGCTGCCAAAAGCCTGGATGATCATTTATTTGTCAGACAAAAACACCAGAAAAGAATGCAAAAGCTGATAGGGCATCACTACAGACTGAACAGCTACCATCTCCTTCCTCTTCCTGGCATGTTCATTCCCACATGAAACAGCCAAGGGGGGAGAAACTCTGAAGGAGAGAGTTTGAGAAGATCACTGAATTCTTAATATATCAGTTGAAAGGTCAGCTGAAGAATTCAGGTTAAATTACTAGGATTTCCAGGTGCTTCTGATGGCACAGATTCAGTGTCACTGTTTTAACCATCAGCTGCCTGGAACTAGCTTTATCTCATTTCTAACATGCCTAAATAATATTGGAAAAAAAAAAAGACTGCAATGGTAACTCATATTTGGTGCCTAGGAGCAAACCAATAGTAGCTCAAGGACTTTTATGGAGGATGTGGCAGAGTGATGGTGGACAGGTCCTTTCAAATGTTGGGAGAGACTCTCACTCCCTAAATGTTGGTCCCCAGACTTCCACGACCCAAAATACAGTTTTTTCCTCTTTGGCAGACTAGAGCAATCCAGGGTTTTTTGACAGTCTACTACATGTAATGAACCTGAATAATGCTGAAAGCACATCCTTCTACTGTTTCTAGTCCTCATCAGAAAATACTATATACTTTATCTTGTAAGGAACTCTTCTAAAAACTCCTGGCCTACCTCCAGAAGCCAAAGAAGTTTCCAAAGGCCAGGAAAACTGGGGGGGAGCATGGGGTCTTCAAGTCACCTCTGCAAGGACGAGGTGTTTCTCTGATGGAAGATGTAATGGCGAGTTCAATCACCTGTATTTCATGAACAGTTTTCAAACATTTCAGATGCAATATCTTACGTGACACAGCCTGCACGCAGAGCCTTGCAGTCAGGGCTCCCTGTCCTTCCTGCTGATGGAGTTCATTTTATAGCAGGTCCCCTAGTTTCCAGAGCAAAGTTAACCCGAGTACCAAGTGGCAGATTTTTAAGAATTATTACTGCCAATAACACTATTTTCACTGAGTGAAGCCAGACCTGTGTCACCACAGAGTCCACTCTATTAGAGCTAACTGCAACTGTTCAAGCCATGAAGACCTGGACCTTTGAAAGAAGAGTATTTGACACCTTCTCCTCCTGTGTCTGGTCCTGAAAAGTTCCAGATGGGTATGAAATGCAGCAAGGTGACAACTCGAAACTCCAGGTGGTCATGGGTTTGTTACAACAGTTAATTTCTGGTATAGTTCCCATAGGAATGGCCTGTGATGGTTTAAACACAGGAGAGGACATCAAAAGAAAAGAGTGTGGCAGAAATAAAATATTCCACCTGCACCCAACACACCTCTGTAATGAGTTAATGGTAGTTTGCATTGGAAATTGCTGACAGTGCCAACTGCCTTGGGAGCAGTTCTCTTTTATTCCTACCTTCCCTTTGTCAAGAATATCCCTAAACTGGGAGTCTACGGACATTTCCTCGCAGCCAATCTCCTGCACCGTACAATTAGAGAGAGCTGCTGCAGGTTTCATTCATCAGTCTGTGCCCTAAAGCTCTCTGTGAAATTCTCCTGTCTGCGAAGGCTCACACAGCTAGCAAGAGCAGCGATCCTCTTCTGTGACGGGAGAGCGAGGAGACAATCAGCTTCCCATCAGGTACCTTTTAACCCCACCACTTGCCTGCTTTTCTCTGAAGCTCTTCTTCCTTGCTGGTGCAGGGAATTGAAAGGACAATATAGTCCATTCCCTCCTAATCACAGTAATAAGTAACAAACACCAAACCCTTAATAGAGATACATGTTTCACTGACATGCCCTGATCATCTCCGTAATGAAAGCAGCTAAAAAGGATACTGAACCCTCTAACCAACTGATGACTGCATAAGCCTCCTGTGGCAATTGGCCAGATATTTTAAAAAAATGGTCACTTAACCCCTTATAAAGAAAATACCTGCTAAGAAACTTAGGAGGTTCTTCCCCCGAGACAGAGAAGAAATAAGTGCACATTATGCTTTATAAAAAAAAAAATGTCTCAGTAGATCAGAAGAGCTTGGCTCAGAAGAGCGTGGATCAGAAGAGGCTGTTAACTGCCTGTCAGTAATGAAAGAAAGCAAAACAACATAAACCCACCACCAAAACGAATAAATTGAATAAAAAGTATCAACACTCTTCCTCGAGATTCCTCTTGCCCAAGGTTTAATGCAGTAGGCACATAGTTTAGCTTTTCACTGTCAATTAAAAAAACAAAAATCAGTATAAATGCCAAAGTCAACACACACCTCGACTTCACGAACTCTGCTTCATTATGAAAAAAATGATAAATCTGAAAACTGCTATTATGGTTTGGCTTGCGATAGAATATTGCTCTTGTATTGTAGAATTCATGTCAAATAATGGCCTGATATAAAACTTCTGTGACTCAAAATATTCTCTCCATTGTTTACAGACTGTGGATCAGGCCTTAGTTTCAGGGTGGGGGCAAGGTGTTTCTAAACCTCCCTAATCACCTTCATCAAAGAAATTGCCATAGCAACAACACTAACAATATCAATGGTAGTTGTAGGTAGTCAAGTCACAGACAACTAGTCAGGTATAGATTACCTGGGGAAGGATTCTATCCATACATTTTAACTTGAAGTCAGTAGATTTCATGGTGTATAATCCAGAGAAGATAATGAATTCAAGTTAATTTGCATCGCGGCAATCTACGTACATGAAATTCTGGAATCAGTTCATGGCTTCACTCAAAAATATCCACAAGCCAGGAGGAGATGAACAGGCCTGCCACACATCGCAAACATCTGCTGCAAGTCCACAGTAACCTCTCCGTTCAAGTTAGAAGCAGCAAGAACTCTTATTGATTAGTTCTGCATCACCAGGCAGGTGTCCTTGCTAGCATCTGTTACAGGGAAAGGGGATATTTTGTGCAGCCTTTATCTGGATCCAGCCAAGGTTCTTCAGTGAAATCCATAGAAACTGGGTACCCTGAAGGGCCTTTGACAGAGACATAGTAATAACAGGGAATTACCCAGAATTGTATGTGTTCCTTCATGTAATAACGTTCCAGGTTCTGCTGTTATTGTGTGTCAGAAGACCGAAGCTGCAGAAGTTTGCTGATATCACCTTGAAGTCATGATGGATTTCTGCCTTTGGTTCATCTCCACTGTTTCATCTGGCTATAAACTATTGCCACGTGGCCTGAGAGAGAAGTGAGCTGTTTGGCAGGTAGAAATAGTTCCCAACCTGAACCTTCAGGAATTTATTTTATCTTCTTGTCTCTAAACTGAGGATAATTTTTACATAGAAGTGTTGTGCAGATGAATCACCTAATGTCTGTACAGCATCCTGAATACAGAGGAGTGCTGTGCAACTCCAGTTCGAAACCATGAGGGTGGCTTTCACCGTTAATGACGGAATATGCTCCGGAACCGAAGGAACTTAGCACCTCAGTTCCGACTGCCTTCAAGGGAAGACAAGGGCATTCTGGTCTTTGTGCCAGACCAGCAGTATCTGCCACAAAACCTGTGATGTCCAAAAGGCAAGCTCTCCATTAATCAGTTTTTCTTTAGATCAAGCCTCATAGATCTGATGCTGTTTCCAGGGAGAGCAAAGGGATTTTTATTCCACTTATTTGAAGCAGGCATAAGTCCATAGCTATCAGCTAAACCTCTTCCCTTATTCTTAGGCTACCACACCTCCTCTCCCTCCCAATTCTCCCCTGTACACTTCTCCTTGCCATCCTTGTATCAGCAGGATCATTTTCTTCAGCTATCTTCTCTCCCAAAAGACTCACCCACACCTCGAACCTGTAGCCTTGTCAGTGAGTAAACACAGATGTTTCTATGCTGACACTTGCAAAGGTACATAAATAGGTTTACTGCATAGAAAAATAATAAGTAAGTAAAGACCATGTAGTGGAGAAAATGGAATTTCCGAGATCTTTGGTTTAATTTCTCGGCAAAAACAAGCTAGCCCTGGAACTATCAGAGCTCAAGACGTGGAAAAGGGAAGATTCAGAAAATCACGGAACATAAGGCTGATAAAGACCTCAAGAGGTCAGCCAGTCCATCCTCCCCCAACAGCAAAAGCAGCTATAACTCAACCATTCCTGACAGATTTTTGTCTAAACTCTTTTTTAAATGCTCCAACCGTGGAGATTCCACAACCTCTTTAGGCAATCTCTCCCAGTACACAACCACCTTGGCAGCTGGAAAGAGTTTCCTCGTGCCTAATCTGAATCTTGCTTGCTTCGGTTAAAGAAGTTACAAATAGTTTGGAGGAAATGGAAAAGCACCAAATTCTAAAACGCTACAAGGCACTAATTTCTCAAGCCTGGTTACGCCAAGGAAATCTGCTGACACCACCACCTAGCTGAGTGGCTAGAGGTTTCTCAATGCTTCCCCAAAACTGTTTTCAGACTCGTACTGGATATTGCATTTGAGCTGCCAGTGAGCCATACAGTGGAAAGTTGCAGGTCACGTCGGTCTGAGCTGTATTTTTGCCTGGCTTATCAGTGATTTTTAAAAAGGTTTTTGTGCCTCTGGCAGGAATGTGAGGTATCACTGCAAAACCAGTTTTCAAGAACTCAAAAACTGTTTCACGAACATGTGATCAAAGCAGCCACAATGTCCCTTCCGTGTCAGCAGAGCACTATTTTGGATTGGTTTGGGTTTTTTTCTTTCTTAAATCTCCATGAGGCAAAAAATACAGTGAGAAAAGATCTTACAGAATATTTTCATTATGCAGAGGAGCAAAATCCCACGCACAGTTCATCTTCACATGGCCCCTTGATGCTGATATCCTCCTTGCCTGGGAGATGCTCAAGCCCTGATCATCCCGCGTTCTCCACTGAAGCTTCAGATGGTGTGAATGAAGAGATTCATTACTTCACTGCATCCACAAGCATTCATATCACCAGAAAATCTTGCTCTCTACTTTCACCTGAGTTTACTAATAATAGAGTGGCTTTAATCTACTCTGTGATCATTTGTTTCTTCATATGAGATATGACCTTCATGGTCCTGGCAAGTCATGAATGCAGGAGTTAATTGACCAAACCATTGGTGTCTATATTTTCTAGCTTTCCCTTTCCACGTCTTGTTTTATTTTTTCCCGTTCTTTCCATTGCAAATTGTCCATCTGCCATGATTCCCTACTCAAAGCTTTTCAATGAACTGCCTTTAAATAGTACCATCCATCAAAAACCAAGAGCAGACTCACGACATCAGAGGCTGGTCTTAAAGGAGGAGCAATACTGACAAAATAATTCATATGTGAAAACCCTTGTGTTTTCTTCTAAACCAAATTAACAACATTGCAATACTGCCAGCTTGCTATTTTTATACCCATTTTACAGAAGGGTAAAGCAATGCTGAGAAAGGATACGGAGGCTTAACTACTATCCTGAAACGGTTCTAAAGCATGGCCTTGCTGAGTTTATTAAGGCAGGTCTCCCTGTCGGGCCACCGTCTGTTCCTCATCTGGGTGTGGAGAGTTCCTGAGCGTTTAGCTGCTCAGCAGCTGAACAGCTGACAGTAGGTGGATATTCCATTCACCACTACAGGTATTGTACCACATTCTTAAAAAATATTTTGTCCATGTTCACCAGTGTAGTTCAGTCACTGCTTGTAGTAAGTTCAAAACTGAAAACAAAGGCCTTAAAGCTAAAAGAAGAGACTAGCATTTCTCAGCACACATTGTCTTAATTGTGCTCCCCTTACAGTCACGTCTGAGGAAAATAAATAAATAAATAAAAATCCTCAATCTGTTTGTTGTTTCGGTTCTTTTTCGGGTGATATAAACAGCTTTCAGTTCTTTATATTCTGCACAAGCCTCCAGAAATATTCAGTGTTTACTAGAACTCAGTGGTGTTAAATCAAGTACGACTATCACCCTTTAAGGCCTAAATGATGGAGCGATATCCATACCAATAACACATTTTGACAGTGTTGACACCTGCTTATATGGAAGCAGTTTACTCACTCTTATAAACCCGCAGAAATGGGCACTAAAACTTTGTAGGAATCCTAGGAATTACCTTTTATTTTCAAAAGTTGGTGTTTTCATTCATCGTATCCAGCCTCTTGTTGAATTCTGTGGTGCATTCTACAGTGTATTTCATAAAAGACAAGTAGCTGGATGGAGAACTTGATTAAATAACTGTCATCATTTTGGCTGTGTAACTGGAGATGGCTGCATAACTGGAAATGGATAGAAAGTTGTAATAGCTAGAGCTGAAGCAAGAACAATCCTGAAACATACTCAGCAACTGGTGAGAGCCAAGAACAGCTTATTAGTTCTTTCTGATCACCTAAAAACTTTCACAGAACTCCAACATGACCAAAACTTTGTGAAAGCTGGGTGTCTTTTCTTAAAATGGGGTTTATGAGGAGACTCATCAAATGTTGTAGCACCCATGGTTTCGGTTTTGGGGTTCATTGGGGGTTTTGTTTGTTTGTTTGTTTGGTCAGTTAAAAAAAAAAGGACAAAACCAACATTGCACCTGGGGAGTAGGAAAAAATGTTGTGTTACAGGTGGAAAAAAAAATGTTTCCATCTATCTGATTGGCCTCACTTGACAAGCGAGCAACAACCCCCTAGCACCCTCTAAGAGAAGCCATCGATTAGAGGAAACGTGAGACCTGACCAAATCTCAGCGCTTCGCCTCGCACGGCAGGCTCCCACTGTCTCATCCCTCCGGCCCCACCGGACTGGAGCGCTGCGCGTTGCCG
>NW_010396905.1:12727-16642 GCF_000710305.1 Buceros rhinoceros silvestris | reverse complement strand
CTTTGCACAGAGCACGTTGGACTAGACAAACCCCAGATTGATCTTGTGATCCTGTTTCTCTGAATTTTGAATCAGGTATAGACTTAAATAAATATTTCTGCATTACATTTAAACCTTGATCACTAAAATAGGGCTTTGTATTTGGTCAAGAACTAAAAGACAGTGAGAACCTGTCCTTTCCGTATTTGAAGCTAACAAGAATTTATTGGGCTATTAACATTTTTGACTTAGCTTAATTACAGCAATTAAGAGATTACCTGCACTGAAGCACTAATCTGCAGCTGATCTAGCCTAGAGGTGAGAATTAAAGGAGAGAAAAAAGGAAATAGTTGATTTATTCTTTTTTCAAGTTGACATCAGACTTTCAGGCATATCTCACTTTTCCTTTGTTTGTAAAGCAAGTCTATAAGCGACTGAGCTCATCGGAGCAGAAAAATGCAATTGAAGGTCTCAGGTCTTTCAGTCTATTTGCCACTTTTTTCTAATGCTGGGGAGATGCCTAATCCATGACTTTTCTGCATCACTCCTTGAATTTTGTTCAGTTCTACCACATTTGAATATCCTAGGAAGATGAAAGTTCTAAAAATTAGAGAGTGATGGTACTGTCATAGAAATATTATTTGTTTCAAACGGCCCTTCTTGTATTGTCCATTTGCATTACCTCTTGTAGCCTCTATTTTATTTGCTCCTAAGTATCTTAATGGACTATGGTTTTCAAAACAGGTAAGAGAGGAGGTTTTGTTGTTGTTGTCATAGTTGTTTTGGTTCGGTTTATTTGTTTGTTTTTCCAGAGCAGTCAGCTGGTTCTATGACTCCCTTCTGGTAGACAGATTGCCCTATTTTCAGCGATTCACCCTCACTGAATAAGTCTTTCTAGAATACAGGAAGCTACATCCAAGGTGTTAATAGCGTTGGTAACTTCTTCCATTTCACCTTGCCTATTGAATCTTTCATTTTAAGCTTATTTTTTCAATTTGATTTTTGTTCTTTTGGTTTGGTTTGGGTTAGTTGTTGGTATTTTTGTTTTCTTCTTTTTCCCCAGAGTTATATGTCATCCTTGTCTCAATCTACAAGTAACAAATAATCTCCTTTAATCCCAAACTCTAATGTAAAGTGTTGTGTGCATGTCTCTAATCTCTAGATGCAACAGACTGTGGCTATTCCATAGGCTATACCCTACCTCCTGTGAATGGGTGTATAATCAATATACATGAAGAGAATGCATGGAATATGCCCTATTGGGGGCACATGGAATGTGATGCTGTTTCTTTTTCTTCAAGTATTTTGTGCTCCAAAAGGGAAAGTATGTTGGACCTAAAGATGAGATGATTAAGGGGTGATTCTGTTAGAATTAAAAGGGAATGAGAGAGTAGGGAATATATATGCTGCATAATTCCTCATAGATTTCGAGATTTCATCTTGCCTTACTGACTAGACTGGGCAGCAAAATCTATGCTCTTTCAATCACCTTAGAGGAAAATATAGATAATATTACATTGTGTAATCTTTTGGGGAAATAAGTCCTACTTATGAATCACTGTAATATTTGAATATAGCTATTTAACTGATGTAAAGAAATAAAGACATAGCTGTTCACACTTTTAAAAAAGGGGGGAAAAATGATGTTGCTTTAAGTAAAAGGTCATCCATCTGTCTTAGAGTGCTCTTGAATGCATTTCTTAGTTGAATCTACTGCTTTGGTATTATGTTACTAGCTCAACAACCAATTCTGAATTGCAGTTCAGAGGGAGCTATCAGCTCTCACAGTCATGTAGTGGTATGCCTATGCTGCAGTTTATACTTAAACATTCAGTGAATGGTATATACTGTACATATGTAAACATGAATTTCCAGTGCAAATGAGCTGCAGGGTCTTGAATACAGAAAAGGTGACTGAAGTACAAGGTTATTTTAAGCCAGCTTTCACTTTCTTAGTCTCCAAGATCAAAGACATAATCATGGTAAAGAATCAAACTCTGAGAATATTTGCTTTGAGAGCTTGTTTCTCACCTGTTTTATTGAGTGAGTTCTGTGAAAATTTCTGCAAGATTGATGGGCACTGAAGTTCTGCTTGGGTGGAAAATTTTCTTCTCGTCTTCTAGGCAAAACCAAGATACACCAGCTCTGTTTCTTTAATGATTAGACGAACAGACTGATGAGAGGAATAGACCATCCCAGTTCCCTTGGGATTCCAGACAAATAACTCAATGACACTTTACAAAGATAGTTTGCAATACAAATGTGAGGTTTATGTTAGCACACGTTTAGTTCTACCTGTAACACAATAAGAAATAACACTATAATTTACCATATTTACAGGGAAAATAAAATACACACAGTACTCTATAGTACAGATTATGAAAATAGGAGGAAAAACTATTTAACATCACAGATTTTTAAATAATGCAATAGGAAAAATGGATTTGGCTATATATGACTGATCGATCCTTATATAAGAAGTTTTGAGGCTTTATTTTTTTGAAGTCTCATTTCTCTTAAGATCAGCATTCGTTTAAGAAGTGTTTACAAAATCACAGAGAAAACACAAAATTACTGAGGCTGGAAAGGATATCTGGAGTTTGTCTAGTCCAACGTGCTCTGTGCAAAGCAAGGTCAGCTAGAGCAGGTTTTTGCAGGACCATGTCCAGTCAAGTTCAGAATACCTCCAAGGCTGGAGTCTCCACAGCCTCTCTGTGCAAACTGTGCCAGTGTTTGATCACCCGCACAGTAAAAGGAAAAAACCCTAAAAAAAAAAGACCACAAAACCAAACATATCCCCCCCCCCCAAACCAGAAGAAAATAAGGGGGTTTCTTGTGTTTAGATGGAATTTCATGTGTTTGAATTTGTGCTCAGTGCCTCAAGTCCTGTCAGTGGGCACCCTGAGAAGAGCTTGCCTCCATCTTCTTCATTGACCTCCATGAGGTATTTATACACATTGATAAGATCCTCCTGAGCCTTCTCTACTCTGGGATGAACTTCTGGATTTGACACTCCAGCAAAGAGTCTCAGCTCTCTGAGCCTCTTTCTGTACGTCAGGTGCTCCAGTGTCTGAATTGTCTCTGCAGTCCTGCTCTGCTCTGGACTCTCTCCAGTATGTCCATGTTTCCTTTGCATTGGGAATCGCAGAACTGTGCACAGCAGTCCAGGTATGGTCTCACCAGTGCTGAGCAGAGGTGAAAGTTCACCTCCCTTGACTTACCAGCAGCACTTCTCCTAATGCAGCCCAGGAAGCTGATGGGCTTCTGTGCCACAAGGTTACATTGATAGTGCATGGTCAGCTTGCTGTCCTCTAGGACTCCCAGGTTTTTGTCTGCATAGCTCCTTCCCAGCCATTTGACCCCTTGCACTGGTGCATGGGGTTATTCCTCCCTAAGTGGCTGGCTTTAAATTAATTGTTTTCAAAGTAATCAAAACTGCCTAGTTTGTCTTGGAAGGTGAACAATAATACAAACTTGATCCTGAGTGTTCAGGTCTGAAATCCATAAATAGTTATTTATTGTAGATTGGTTTTTTAAAAAATTAAAAACCAGCAGCATTAGAGAAGCAGAATTAAATATGAAAGGGAAGTACACACTTTTACCAGGAAGGTAAATATCAGTTCCTGTATGATTCAGAGATACCCTGCAACTTCATGGATTAGGATCTGATCTAATTTTGTGATTTGAAGAGCCACTTGACAAACTTAAATTATCTTCTTTAATTTAGTAAATAAAATCAGAAAAAGAAACTTTAAAATCAGCATTATTTTCTTGTAATTTTAAAAAATCATTGTGATCTGACAAAATTTTAAAGCAGGATTTTTGTTTATTTCCAATTCTAAGTGAAGGACTGACGTTTTAATGATTCTTTTATTAGCTGTCTTATGTGTGCTGGTTTGAACATGGCACCAAACGACTGGTGCGCCCCTTTGTTTA
>NW_010396905.1:8359-12604 GCF_000710305.1 Buceros rhinoceros silvestris | reverse complement strand
AGCCACAGGGAAATTCCTGTGCTTCCAGGGAGGGGAAGCGACATTCAGACACGCCTGCTCGAACAAGAGCATAAAAAGGGGCATGTCGAGACACTCATGGACACTCTACCCCGTGGCTTTTGAACTCGGGCAAGCTGCAGCACTTTTGAATTCTTCGCCCCTGGGATTAAGAGAGAGCTTTTTCATCCGAGAGAGAAAAGAAACCTCCGCAGTACCTCCACACCTGAAGCAGTAAAAGACTCCTGCGAAGCAGGCAGACCTTTCCATTTTGCCGATTACCAGCAGGGAGACCTTTGGATTCAGGGTCACCGCTACTCCCCAGTCCCTGCACGTTGCGGACAGATACCGAGGGGTGAAGGGGAACGCGAAGCTGGTTCCGGGTGCTCGGCGCAGAGCCTTCTGCAGAATGCAGGGAAAACGGGGAAAACGACCAGCACTCCCCTGGAGAACTGGTCAGCCCCCACAGATGCAGATGGGGAGGGCGAGATGCCCCTCCCTCCCTGCCACGCCCCATCCCCCCACTGGCGTGGTGAACACGGGGCGGGTCCTTTGTTTATAAGCGGGAGATGTGGGTCATCTAAATGGGAGACTGTATTGTATTCACGTTTATTTATTTATTTATCCATCTCTCCCACTATATATCTCTCCTTTCCAGTCCTGCCTGACTTTTAAAATGATTTTACTTTCAGGTTTTTCACTATTAAAGCTCTCCCCCTTTACATTAAGCCTGTGTCTGTTTTTCCTTTGCCGAAACAAAGCCCTGAATTCAAGCCTTAACGAGCTGTTAACGCTCCCTTTTCTGTGTGGTTTGCTGGGTTTACCTTCCAGCAAAACCCCTGCAGTTGCGGCATTATGATTTTGATGACTCTGGGATGTTTTAATAGGTTTTCAGGCATGATAAGACATTGTAAAACCTTTGCTTTCCCCATTCTTCTATTGGCTTTTTACAACGACAAATATAAACCTAGGTCTGTCAGAGATCTTGATTTATTTTACTGAGAAACTGACCGTTAGTTGTACGTATTATCTGAAGCTTTACACTTGGAAATCACAAAATTTAATAAATTTAAAGGGCAAGGATTGAATTTGACAATAAAAATATATTTTCCTTCAAGAAAGTGTATTTTATTTTAAATGCATTTTGTATGACACTTTTGAAAAATACTCTGCACACATCTGTCTAGTTGAAGTTGAAATTGCATAATTTCATGTTACTTTTTTACTGTACTATGAGTCTTTTTTTGCACCAGAAATGCATCATATTTGAAAACAAGTCAAAAATACTGGGGGGAAAAAAAGTCATTTCACCTTTCATATTGCTTTCTTATAAAAGAAAGAAAAAAATAAATTCGTGCTTACATAAAACTGAATTTTTTATGAGGTCTACCTCTTCTACTCTATATGAATTCTATATGAGGTCTACCTAGAAATAGATATCCTTTGTGTATTACCTCAATGTACAGCACTTTATGAATATGAAATTATGATCAGATATGTAAAGCTCGGATTATTCTGTTCTTGCAGCAGAAATTTTCTTGTGCGTTACATAGGTTTTCTGTGCTAGACTTTCAAATTTTTGGTGTTTATATGCTACAAACATTTCTAAAAAGAAAAAAAAGAACTCTTAAATGGAAGAAGGGAAAAGAAGGTGCTTACTCAAACTACTGCCCTCAAAAGAATATTCAGTATTACTCCCTACTCCCATGTCTTCTCTGTTTGTTTGTTTAGTGTGTTTGGTTTTGTATTCTGACATGAAAGGGGGATGGTTAAAACAGAGATAAGAAAAATCCCATGCCACCAGAAACTACAGTCTCTTTCATATTCTCCTTCAGTCCCATAAGTCTTTCATTTCTACTACAATGAAACGTTACCTCCCCTCTTCTGGTTCAGTTTGTCAGGGCATAATTAGCCAGGTGCAAAGAGACCCTGCTAGCAGAACATAGAGAACTTATGAATATAAACAATCATTAGCTGTCTACCACGTACAAAAGATAGCCAGGATTTAATAGACTGTTAGGCTGAGCATTCGTGTGCTTGCCTCCCCTGGTAAGGTATCCAAAGACCACTTCTTGGCCAGGAAGACATCAGGTGGGACAGAAGACCCATAGCTTCCTGAAGTGATTTGTCACTACTGTCAAGTTGCCATTCTTTGCTTTAGAGATATCAGCGGTGACAATGATGACTGGGGCCTGGAAACCCAACAAACACCCAGCTAGACACTCAACTAGCATCCCTTTCTGTTTTGTTTTTCCTTTAGGATGATATATTTTTTTTCCATGTCAGTGCTTCTCAGTCTTGAATTCTAGAGCTAATGACAGTCTCTCTCAAGAGAGAGTAAGTTCTACCCTTATCCATAATTTTACCTTTCTTATTCTTCTGTGATTTTTCCCACGGCTTTCTCAGAGCTTTGCAATTTTCTCTGAAGTTGAAGCAAATATTATGCTTTAAGCCATATCCGAACTGGTCCTTGAATCCTGGGCTCTCAGACCACTGAGCCTCAGGGACACGTGTTTTACAACATGGCTTAAAAAGAGAGAGGGTTACTGTGATGGCCAGGAAATAGGTACGTATACTAGGGTGGATATTTTCTAACACACATTAGTACTTATGTAAAGTAGATACTATAGTATTTCCTCAGAGAAAGACTGAACTTACTCTGACTGAGATAGACAAGTTTCCCTGTTTCTTCTGCAAGCAGTGGTAGCACCAAGCCTCTACCTTACAAAGGTTTCAGTGCTGCGGTGTATGCTAGATTTTATCACATTATCTCTACTAGATTGTGTACCACTGCTCTGAGAGAGACTGCCTCCAGTACAGCTGAATCTGGGGAAATCTAAGGTGAAGAAAACTCTCTAAACTTTAAGCAGATCAGTGTCCTAATTTTCCATTCATATCAACTGCTTCCCTACTGTTGGCACATATCTGAGACTTTGAAAAAAAATCATAGCTGAACAGCAGGCACCCAACTTAGATATCAGAATATGATATGATCCTCTAGAGGATAATTCCGAACATCTGCTTAAATTAGCAATCATTAAATATAAATGCCACTTTCTAATATTTTTCATGCTTTGGGTGGAATTTCTAATGGTTGTAAAGCAGCAAAGATTTGAGCTGCATACCATCTCTCACCTGCAGATGATCATACTCAAATTCTGCCACGTGTTTTACTCTTTTATTACTTTAGTCTGAGATTTAACAACTGTACTAAGGGGTTTTAGTCAGCTTTCTTGGTTTTGGTAAGAGAGGGAAGAGGACCAAAAAAAGGAGGAGGATTTTGAGAGGATTTTGTAGACATCAGCTGGAGTTTTTGCAGTTTCTACAGGTAGATCTGACGTGCTATATTCATCCACCTGAAGAAATATTTATAAGCTTATAACTCTTCTCCGTTTTCTCGCATATGTCTGTTGAAGTACACCCTTTTCTTCTTTACTAGAAGTGACTAGTGAATCTAATATTGTGTTAATAACTTTCACATTGTTTTCCTTCAGAATCACCACATGATGCATGAGAACGAAGAGAAACAGCTCAATTTAAAAGTTTAAGTTTACTGATTTACAAAATCCCAGATGCTTTAGTGTCTATCGATTTTATCTAGAAGATTGCTGTATAATCTTCTGTTTCAGTGCTATTTGAAAAGCATTTCCATGCTTTTTCACAGAATTATAGAGTCATCTGGTTGGAAGAGACCTTTAAGATCATTGAGTCCAACCGTTCACTCGGAACTCCCAGGGTCTTTAAACCAAGTCTCTCAGCACCACATTTACATGTATTTTAAACATCACCACCACCTCCCTGGCTAGACTGTTCCAATGCTTGATAACGCTTTTGGTGAAGAAATTTTTCCTAATAACCAATCTAAATCTCCCCTGGTGCAACTTGAGACCATTTCCTCTAGTCCTGTCACTTGTCATATGGGAGAAGAGTCCAATGTCCACCTCGCTATAACCTCCTTTCAGGTAGTTGTATAGTGTTGTAGTCTCCTCTAGACCCTTCACCAGCTTTGTTGCCCTTCTCTGGACATGCTCCAGCACCTCAATGTCCTTCTTTAAGTGAAAGGCCCAAAACTGGACACAGTACTCAAGGTGTGGCCTCACCAGTGCCAAGTACAGGGGGACAATCATTTCCCTGCCCCTGCTGGTCACACTATTTCTGATACAAGCCAGGATGCTGTTGACCTTCTTGGCTATCTTGGGCACACTGCCGGCTCACAGTCATCTGCTTCAGATCCTTTTCTGTCAGGAA
>NW_010396905.1:286-8269 GCF_000710305.1 Buceros rhinoceros silvestris | reverse complement strand
CCCCAAACCTGTAACAATGCAGGGGTCTGAGGGCAGGACCCAGCACTTGGTCTTGTTGAACTTCATACTATTGTCTTTGGCCCGTTGAACCAGCCTGTCCAGATCCCTCTGTAGAACCTTCTGACCTCAACACACCCAACTAACTTGGTGACATCTGCAAACTTACTTGAGTGATTGAGTTCATTCAATCCCCTTATCCAGATCATTGATGTTTAAGAGGACAGGCCCCAAAACTGAATTCTGGGGGACACGACTTATGACTGGCCACCAACTGGATTTAACTCCATTCACTACCACTTTCTGGACCCAGCCATCCAGCCAGTTTTTTAGCCAGCAAAAAGTGGTTCTATTCACATTTTCTTTAAAAACAAAATAAAATACATCTACCAACCTCAGAAATCAGAGCAGTCCTCAAGGTCCTAAATACAGTTTTAGATCCTTTTGGGAGCCTCCCAAAAACCTTAGAACACAAAGTAAAATCGATAGTCAGGATACTCCTCTCTAGGTTCATTCAAATATTATCATATGAGCTCCTGTGAAGCAAATAGGTAAATTTCTTTCAACTTTATACATTTCCCCATCTGAAGGTCTTGCATATGAGTTCTGTGAATATCAAGTTAGATCTATGCTCTTTGACAAATTTGGCAGTTTAATATGAAGATGTAGTATCACAAGATATAGACTAGCTGAAGGACTTACACGATAACTTCTAGTCACTGGAAATCTGACTGAACGCGTTTCTGTTATGTTAATTTACAAGGGTTAAGTAAAGCAATGACTACTTTGATTATCTCAAAAATAGAGTTTTGAAAGATGACCTTAATTTAATTTTAAATTGTTTCAGCTTCATAATTTATTCCTGTTTAGAGATATTTTTTTCCTTGCAGGTTTGAAGTGTGATTCTTTGAGATATATACTGCTTCCTTTCAAATAACACAAGCAATACTGAGGCAAAATATGTCTGTTATAAATGGAAAAAATATATATACTTTTGAATCAAAATGAGACTATTCTTTGTTTTCCAGTCAAGAAGCCTTGTGACTGGAATAGATATCTATATTACTCTCCTGATAAGTGACGCTCTGTTTTGTCTGACAAATCTGAATTTCTGGCAACTGTACATGCCATTAAGGGTCTACAGCGCATATATTGGTAATATTTCTCCATCAGTACTAATAGTGGTTTAGACACTTCTTCCAGCGCTGGTTCAGCTGGAAGCTTTAGTGAACATCGGTGTTGTTTGAATAAGCATTTTAAGGAAAATATTGAAAATTCCTGCTTGGAGCATGGCAATATTTCTGTAACTAAGAAATTTTCCAAGAGAGCCTGTGTTCTAAGAATGAAAATCACTCTTCACTTCCCTCAGTTTCCAGAAGATTAATAAAAAGGGAAAATAGGATTCACACACAGCTTAATTCAAGCACTGGCAGCAGAGTTTTAGTACAGAATTTCTTTTTTTGATACTACAGTTCATGATGTTGCTGTACATACTGCAAATATGAATACATACATTGAGACACATATTTTGCTGCTGCAGTATATTTTTCATATCTGCATTTTCATATAGCCCCTGTAAGGGATGTAAAAGCTCTTTTTCACATTTCTAGCATGTTTGTTTTGCCCCTACTCTGTTCTTATCTCATGTTCACTAACTTCCTCTATTTTTATTGTGTGTATGTTCCCCTGTGTGATCCTTGTCCATTCATGACACTCCTGTAAGGCATAAATAGCATCAGATATTAAGGTCGCAGAAGGCAGTGGAACTAACAGTCATTTTTTTAGTAGTTCATCCAGATTTTCTAATTTCTAATAATATTCCAATACGGCTTTAAGTTGTTGGGGTTTTGTTACATTGTTGTTCATATGTGTTTCATATTTAAGACACAATTTTTTCTAATATAATTGGATAAGTGAAGAGGGAAAAAATAACTTTTTCTTTTTTTTTTAAATAGAACAAGTGAGTCACAAGTAACAGGTCAAGGAATCTATAATTGTTAACTTGTAAAAAGAGGCACAAGGTATAAAATATGATAGATTTCTTCAAAAGCAAGAGATTATTTCTGAATTTTTGCAGTAATTTTGTGCCTTTCAATAGTTGAACACTGTCTACAAGATCAATCTTTAAACTTTTTTTAGTTATTTATCAAGTCCTTTTTTGGAAAAGTATGTAAATATAGTAAAAAACCAAAATTACGAAGTTTTGCAAATACGTGTAATATAAGAAATAGTTGAGAATTTTCAGAACTAAGAAACTCTGCAATAGGTTTGTAATTACAGGCTTTCACAGAACTCAATATGGCATAATTTTCACCCTCTTGCAATTTTGTTGTTACTTCATTTCCTCACATTCAAGTGGAATGTTTACTATATCTCTTAATATATACATATCACTGGTACATGCATACAATCAGTTCACAAACTTGCTGTCTGTGTAAAATAATCCCTTTGTGTATTCATTGCATGTGTATTTATAACCAAAAACTGAAGCTGTGAAAAAGGATTTCACAGTGCTGTAAAGGGGCATCATGAATTATTTACAGTAAATCAAATTTTATAACCCTTCTCAATCTTTCATAAGCTGTATCTTCCTATCTTATTTGGTATTTTATCCAGAGACTTAAAGCAGCATAAGTCAGGGAAATCTCTTAAATTCCTGAAAGATTTGTAGGACTACATGAAGAAACAGTTCTTATAGGAGCTTTTGCATTTGATGTAGCTGTAAGGCTATTGATATCCTATAAGCATTTGATATTTAAGAGCAAAGGAGCTAGATTTTCTAACATGTTCAAGACCCCAAGCCTCCTTTTATTCTGAATTAGGACTACTGGAAGTTTTTAGGAAATGTGAAAAACTTTTCTCAAATTCATTCATTTACTTGGGCTTATCATCCTCACTGTTTCTGCATACACAGAGCCAAACACATGACAGTGCATAAAGTGTATCAGAGTCAAAATGTAGGTCATAGTTGCGGAATCAGAATGTTTCCTCAACAGTGCTTCTGCACACTGGAAAACTGAGAAAAGTTCAGAGAGAAAATCCAAGAATAATTAAAATCCTTGAAATTGAAGCTGCATCTAGAAAGCTTTATTTATGGAAATAAGTTAAGGGAACACTAAGATGTGACTTCATCAGAACTGTAGATGTGGCAGTTTGTTTGTTTGGTTAGACAGATGAAGGCATAGCAAGAAAAATGCAGTTTCTGGAAGGAGAACTTATATTTAAGGAAGTAAGAAATAAGTTGTCTGAACTTAAAGTGATTTTCTGGTAGGACATATGGGATTTCTTCATCACCCAGAGTCACTGGAACAGGCTCCCCAGGAAAAAGGTCGTGGCACCCAGCCTGTCAGAGTTCAAAGAGCATCTGGATGAATCAATTTGGCACAACGTTCTATGAATGCTTGATTTGCAGTTTTTTATATATGTCTAATAATATGGTTTTTAATGAAACCTGAAACGTTAACTTTTCTTTTTTTGAACGGTGTTTAAAGATGATGACCATCTCAGATACTGTAACACACAAGAATGCGAAATAATACAATTCTAAATTGTTTTGCAAAAAATATTGCTGACTTGGGAAATACTCAATGATATATAACATCCAAAGTGCTGATACAGGTACATTTACTTTTCTGTTAATACAAATACTAGGTTAATCATGCTCTTATTAAAATGAATGGTTATTTTTATATTGATCTCATATAAAGAAGTATTGGGCCTTTATCCAAAAATCATTGGAAATGATTGAAATTCTTATCATCTGAAATATTACTTAAGAACATAATGTGCATTTTTTAAAATCAATAACCTTTTGTTTTTCATTCTCTCTAAAATATACAGGGCAAAGAAGAATTCTATGACAAATTGCAGTATATGTGACATTGACAATGTGTTTGTATTCCCTTACAGAGGAGGCATTTTGAGGTCACAGAAAAAACATCAATTGATGCTTAAACATTTGAATATTATTACGAAGCAAAGCCACTAGAACTAAAGGGATCGTAAAACAAGGTTTCTGATTAATAATGGAACTGTAGCCTTCCTTATGCAATCCTATTAAATAAAATAATGAATTATATATATTTTAACTGATAAGCATTCATTAATGAATTTACACTTATGTGTGATATAAATTTTGAAGAAACACAGCAATGATCTTACATAAGAAATTGTCAAAAATGTTAATGTTATGCTGCAATTCTATTGTGAATAACTTTCTCAGAAAAAATTACTTGACAAAATAAGAATGGGCACCTGCAGTGTTATGGCTCAGAACACCACCTCCACTAAAGGACTGCTATTTAGAATGAATATAAGTGGTTATGGGTGAAGAACTTAGTGCCAAATCACTGTAATATGCTATGTGGGAAACAAGTTTCATTTGAAAAGACATAGCTAAGTAGTGTAGTGGAAATGACCACGTAAATATAAATACATGTGTGTGCATTTAAGTATTACTCATTTGCTGCATTATTTAAGCCAAACTTGAAAATTTCTTGGAGTTAATTACTGGGTTGGTTACAGTGTCCAAATTCTAGCATTTAATATTGTAAATTAAACTTTATTTATGGAACAAAAAAAATAAAAGAAACCAAGAGATTTTTTTTAAATTCAGGAACTGAAAGAGTTCTTCACTTGTCAGGAGGCACCAAACATGGGATGGAAATCCTCAACATTTGTAAAGATAACACTAATAAAGTTAGATCATACTACGAATTTTTTTTCCAAGTTTTCTTTCAAATGTTACAACATTCTACAGTAGGGTCATATGGTTCCTTTTTTCTTCTTTGTTTTGATTAGTCTATTTTAACTTTTTTTTTTATATCAGTCAATATTATTATTAAAAAATAAGACAAAATAATTATTAAGTGTTCCCAACAACTAGATTATACTGGAGTTATTAAAAGGCTTTTTTTCATTTATCATTTTGTGCTTTCTAATGGTGGCTTTAGCTTTCCAAGCAATATAATCAGTGGGGGCTGGCATACCCCATAGTGACTACTCACTTCAGATATTCCCTAAATGACAGATTGCATTTCATAGTTCTGATTCCTGGCAATCTCTGTGTTTGCACATACACATCTACACCCTCATGGATAAATTTTGGCGTATTCTTTGTTTGCAGAGAAAGTGATTAGCAAATTCTCAGCTAATTAGTATCTGTTGTTTATACAAGTATCATGTATCATAGAATCATTTAAGTTGGAAAAGAGCTTAAAGGTCATCAAATCCAACTGTAAACCTAACACTGCCAAGTCCACCACTAAACCAGAGTGTGTCCCCTAAAGCACCACATCTACACATCATTTCAATACCTTCAGGGATGGTGACTCCATCACTTCCCTGGACTGCCTGTTCCAGTGGTTGACAACTCTTTCAATGAAGAAAGTTTTTGTAATATCCAATTTAAAACTCACCTGGTACAACTTGAGGTCATTTCCTCTTATCCTATTGCTTGTTATTTGGGAAAAGAGACTGACATCCATCTCGCTACAACATCCTTTGAGGCAGTGGTATACAATGATGAAGTCTTCCCTCAGCCTCCTTTTCTCAAGGCTAAACAGCCCCAGTTACCTCAGCTGCTCCTCATAGGACTTAAACTGATTTAAACTTCATTCACCACCACTCTTCAGGCTTGTGCAGCCAGCCAGTTTTTTACCCAATGAAGCATTCGCCTGTTCAAGCCATGAACAGCCAGTTTTTCTAGAAAACTGCTGTAGGAAATGGTATCAAAGGCTTTAATAAAGAAGAAACTTCCCCGTGAGTTTCACAAGCTACAAATCAATCATATACTAAATATACATAAACAAAAATAGGATTTGACTATTTTTTTTCTTTAGTAATAAAAGCCACTATAAATTAGGAATTACTGAATATGCAGTATTCAAAGATGTCTTAAGGTTAAAAAACTGTTTTTTTAAATTTGTGGTTAGACAAAATTAACTTCCTATCATGCGCAATATTAACAGATTGACAAAAAAAGTTATTTGCTTTGGTTAGTTTTGTCTTTATGCTGAACAACTAAAAAGAGAAATATCTTTGGAGAGTCACATTCATCAATAACAGACTTAGAATTTCATTTAACAGTAGAATTGGCTTGTGTCAGTCATTTCTGTGATTGAAAAGAATCAGACAGGTTGGCTGGTAGAAGTTTTATTTCATTAATATTTCAGCAATGTAGTACCAGGAAAAGAATCTTCTTTAGAGTTGACTTTCATTGGAAAGAGAATGATGCTGAATGGTGGTAATTTGAGCTTGGCTGTAAATGAACAGTAATGTTCTTTTGTTTACAAAATTTTGTTTACAATATTTCATTTTAAAATGCTGAATTGTTGCCATGGAAATAAAGCATAATACTTCACACAAGGAAATATACTTTTTTAAAAATATTCTAGAAAACATGCTGCATTTTTTACGCACAGAAATAGTTTCGGAACGTGATGATTGCATGTGACATTCAACTGCTAGGAAAGATTGTCAATTACTGAACAATTTTTGGTGCCTCTATTTTTGTATCACAGAATGGAGTGCTAACATTCATCAACTTCACCTACCTGCAACAGGCAAAATGTTTTGAAAATTTCTTATACAAGGAACTTTGGAAAAATAGTCAAGTGTTTTGTCTACCGAAGAGCATTAAATGCTACATCACTCAGAAATATAAAGCAGAGGAAGAAAATTAAGTTAGAAGACTTAAATTATGCTAAATGAAAAATAAGCAAACCCCCATAATCTATTGAAATAATAGAAGTAAAGATAGAATATGTATAATAATATATTAAGACAAAGCTCATTCCATTATTCTATTAACAGCAAGGTTTTGGAATTTTGCTATGTCCTTCCCATAAGACAGTGAATCAAATAGACCAAATTCCCAGGGCTACAGATTAGTTCAATAACTCGTAATAGACTCTGCACTTTTACAGAATCTTTCATGAATCATTGAAGGATCAAGAAGAGAGATGTGATACACAGTTCAGGATAAAGCCTAATTATGAAAGGAATCAGTGCATTCACACGAACGCAGAATCTACTATTGTGTGTATGTAATACTTTAAGTAATTTAGCAAATTCAAAATATTTTAAAGCCATATAAATACAATTTTAATAATGCCCAACTTCCCAGAAGATTAAAATAGAAGGACTTTCAGTAGAGTTCTAATTCTCAAAGTCTGCTTTAAAACATACCTGCACAACACAATGCACTCCAGGGTCCTGGCTTTCCAGTCAGCCCAGTGGTCACTAATAAATAACTTTGCTTTCAAGAACAAATTTGTATGAACTGCGGAAGGTGGTACAGCTGAAAGTCTTGCCGCGCTCTGATACCCAGAGCCAGAAAGAGCAATGTAGCTCTGATTTCTGATGATTGATCTCATCATGGCTTGGCTTTGCGAATGAAGATCTGGTGTTAAGGGTCGAGGGACCGAGGTAATAATAATTTTAATAACTCCTCGAATTACCTTAACAAATCCTTCTGTCCTATGGTAGAGACAGAAACAGAAAGAGCAATGTAGCTCTGATTTCTGATGATTGATCTCATCATGGCTTGGCTTTGCGAATGAAGATCTGGTGTTAAGGGTCGAGGGACCGAGGTAATAATAATTTTAATAACTCCTCGAATTACCTTAACAAATCCTTCTGTCCTATGGTAGAGACAGAAACAGTTTTAATAGGGGAAGGAAGAAATTCACACCTCGGTCTGCGTTCGGAAAAAACTGAAACAAACTTTTAATATACAATAAATCCACACATAACTATTCACTATTATACATATGCAGAACCCCAGAGAAGAGGAAAAAAAAACGAAAAAGACAACTTAGATAACCAAAATCCTGTGGCAGTCTTGTTCAAGGTCAGTCTCTGGACAGGCAGCCAGCAGCGAAGATGGGGGTGATGCCTGGCCTTGGGCTTTGTGCAGCTGCGGTCCCGGGCGGAAAAAAAAAGTGAAGTTCTGTCCGCGACGAAGGAGGGAAGGGGGGAAGGAGA
>NW_010396905.1:0-258 GCF_000710305.1 Buceros rhinoceros silvestris | reverse complement strand
CTGGTTCGGGGCAGGCAGCCAGCAGCGAAGATAAGGGTGATGCCCGGCCTTGGGGCTTTGTGCAGCTGCGGTCCCGGGCGGAAAAAAAGTGAAGTTCTGCCCACAGGGAAGGGGGGAAGGAGCCCCCCTGCACGAGCAGCCGATCAGCCAGAGAACTCCCTTCACGAAGCAACAGGAGGGAGTTCGAGTATTTCACCCACTGTTCACACAAAACTCATGGGAGGAATAGCTCACAGTCTGCAGCTCTCAGGCGATCCG
>NW_010396904.1:21211-39745 GCF_000710305.1 Buceros rhinoceros silvestris | reverse complement strand
GAGCTCGCTGCACACCCGCCGTACCGGGTGGCCGAGCCCGCAGGCCGTGAGGAGCTTCGATCGTTAGCGGTGAGCGCAGCGAAGCGGGGGATGCCCGCTGCTGGCCGTTACAAAGCCGTCTCAGCGACAGCGCTGTTGCGTGCTGGTATTACTCAGTTCTGCCAGCATCACGGACCCATCAGGTCAGGTAGCCCTTTCCGATGCTGCACGTCCCTTTCTGCAGCAGCAGTAGCACAGGGGAACAGTTCCTACCCGAGCCGGCAAAACTCATCTACGGCGTTTGCGAGGTCTGTACGCATCACGTTAGTCCCTGCCGGTGATACAGAACGCTAAGAGCTGTGTAAGTCTACAACTAAGCTGAAAGCAAATAGAACAAAACAGAACATACTGGAGAAGCAGCCAAGTTCCAGACGAGGATGGGAGGGTCTGGGGGAGTGAACCTTGTCTGCCTGGGCAACCCAGAGGGATGTGAGTATAAAACAGGGCTTGGTTTACCAACTCAGTATCAGCACGCAGAGAGCCAGTGCTGCCTGTGTTTTCCCCATGTACACAGAATCACAGTATCGTTTAGGTCAGAAAAGCCCTTTAAGCTCACGGAGTCCAACCGTTTCCCAGCACTGTCACCACTAACCCCTGTCCCTCAGCACCACCTCGACACTTTAAACCTTTCCAAGGATGGAGACACCATTGCCCTGGGCAGCCTGGGCCAGGCCTGGACAACCATTTCGGGGAAGAAATTGTTCTTCAGGTCCAATCTAAACCTCCCCGGTGCAACTTGAGAACAAAGAGACAAATCCCAGGTTTAGTCCTTCCCTGCAGAGCACTGGCATGCAATCCCTGCCTGGGGAGCGACCCCCATCACCATGGCTGTAAAGCCAAGGGTAAGTGTGACGGGGGCAGGATGCAAAGGGCCATGAGCAGCCGTCTATTTCCAGCACCGAACAATCACTGTCAATAACCCCACTATAAATGTCAGCCTCAGATACGGTGTCAATAACTTATTGTGTCAGGATAAAGCACCGCCTTGGAAAAGGCCAGTGTGCAGATCGGTTTGCCAGCCGGCATTGTGCGATCACAATTACTGAGGGGTTTTCATATACGGGGTCAATCGTCTGATGGATGGAAGCTGGTGTATTTAGGTGAGATTATTAGTGTTGCTGAATAGCGACTCGTTCAGAGCTGCGTTTCTCAGCCATCGTGCTCCTCTCTGGGGAGGCCCTGACCTCTGAGGGATGCAGAAACTGGTCTGGAGAAAATGGCAAGAAAAATATTTGCTGCTTCCTGCAAGTTCATTTAAATTGAGGACTCAGCAAAAGAACACTTAATAGAGGTTTCTCGCTTTTGATGATTTAACCAAAGCTGACCCAGCACCAGAGGATAATCAACACATTCTGCCCTGTTTGCTACAGTCAGTAAAGATGCAGAACATTAAAAATAAAATGAAGTTGTTAGAGAAATTACATACCTATCATCAAGGTCTGAACATGACTTAAACCCCTACTGGAGTGTATTAAGCTCTTCAGAGATAAAGTATCTGCACAGCGACAGTGCAAACGCCCAGTTAAATGACTCGTGTCAACACGCTATTTTATTTTCAAATGCATTCGACAATACATGTGTGAAAATAGAAGCTTTTGAATGGCACAAGCCAATTCCATTTGATAGAATTCTGAAAAATGATTTCATTTAGATTTATGATCATCATCTGCATGGTTCATCAAATCACAATTTTCCCATCTCTGTCTATATGTACTCATGCTTGTATTGAACACTCCTGTACTGTAATATATGGCCATATGAAGACGTAGGGGTAGCAAAAGCAGTTTCTAAGGAATAGCAGCTCTAAAAATCATGCTTTGTGCTTGCAGTAGGATGGCACTATTGTAAAATAAACCCTCAGTAACAATAATGTTAAAGACCTCCTTTTTTATGCTAAAAAAGTAAGGGAGCTCAAAGTTTGCCTGTATCTTAAAACAGCCGTTGTCTGGGTCTGTTCTGAGAAGGACCAGAGTGATCAAACTGCCACAATCCAGTTTAGGAGGCAATGTGCACATAAATTATTCAGCATTCTAAAATCTAAAAATCAATGCTTTACACCGCGTAGCCACCGTAATGTAACAACCAGAAAACCAATTTATGAGCAATTTTAAATCAGGTTTTCCCACAAAACCTCCAGAATTGCAATTGCGACACGGACAAGAGGATGGAGCCTTTGCCTCCCGTGTGTCACGCACACATCCCATGTTGTGGGGTACGTGTCACTTTACACTGTGACTCTCGGCGCTGGCTACGTCTAACCCTCCTCCCCCTTGCAGTATAATTAATAAGGAGCTCTACATAAAGCACTGACATAAGCCTTCTAAAATGTTTGTACTCCCTGAAGTAGTAGTGCTGCTGCTGCTCGAGCCCTCGCACCCCTCACTGCCATTTCCAAATCTTAGTGGGATGATCACAGAAAGGGAGAAGCGATACACCATGTCTGCGAACCCCAGCCCAACGGGTTTACTGGCACGGCATCGCCGCAATCGGGGGAAACAGCAGCCGCACATAAACAAACAATAGCAAATTCATCTGCATTCCCTCCAGTGCCGACCATGCTATCAGGGCTTAAATAATTAACACTCTGGCTTATGATGGACTTCTCACCCCAGGATCTCAAAGCGCTTTGCGGCGTGTGAGGATGGATTTTTATTTTGCTGGAGTAAATAGGGTAGAGAAAGATTAACTGATTGACCAAGGTCATGCTGCGTTAACGTTTTATTTCTGCTCTACCGTTTCGCTGGAGAGCTGCTGTGACCTTGGAAAGCTAGAAGGCGGCTGCATTTTAAAGCTAACAATGTAAAGATGATTCTCCTTAAAGGGCACCATATGGTTGTGATTAGGCCAAAGAAGAAGCTTCAGAATCACTGGCCATGCGAGTGTTCACAGCGTTCTCCTGGGTATAAGAGCTGGAATTTCAGCAGAACGTGAGAGTGGATGCGAAGCTCCCACTCTGTTTCCAGGAAAGACGGTTACTCTGCTGGAAAATCAAGCTCGTGTACCTACAGAAGTTTTCCAGTGGGAAAACCGGGGTGATCATGTGAGATCAGGGAGGGTGTGCGGGTCCATTCCCACAAAAGTTCCAATCCAAAGCCATATAAATCAAGTATTTTAGCAACAGACTTTGCTCTGCGGGGGGGAAGCCATTTGGGATGTAGCTGTTAAAGCCAGGCTGATGATCTGGTATGTCACTAAAAGACAACGTGGACTAGCAGATTGGAAAAAAAAGGCTTGTCACCACGAAGGCACTTGGGAACAAATGTGTTCTGCACTGCCTGGCTCTGGGCTCTGCACGTGTCCACACTGAGCCGTGCCCTCGCCAGCGATGGTTCCCCTTCCCACAGCACGTGGGCAGACGGCTGTTCCCCACAGAGTCTGCTTCGGGCCCCTGCTCATCCCGTCCCACCAGTGAGCACAGCCTGACCCGGGGTGGGCCAGGTCCCACCCCGTGACACAGGCGCAGCGGCTTGTGCCTTGCCCACAATGGGAGAGGAGCAGCATGCCGGGAGCCGCCAGAGCCAGCCCAGCCCTCCCACGGCTTTAGCAAGGTTGGCATCCTCCGGTAAAACAGATCAACTCAACTGATTGCCAATGATTTTTCCGGGGGATGAGGATGTTACAACGTCTGACTGTCTTTTCTCATGGCCCTCAACTGGTTCTGCAAAGCCACACCAGCCTCAAACGCCCACCAGAGGAGCTCAAACGAGAGGAATGGCTTGCAGAAAAGGAGCCACTTGACTTGGCAGGGAAAGAAAACAACCTTTTCTCTCCGCGCAGCTCCCCAGAAGTGAGTCAGTAGGCCTGACGAACAGAAAACACAAGTTGCCATAGAAACTCGCATGCCTTCCACCAGGAGGAGAAACAAATGTAGGCCAATATTTCTGCTTAGCTGGCTCTTGTTCTCGCTGTGCTCCTCAGCCTGCCGGCATCCCAGGGCTCTATTAGCAGCTCGTATTTATTTTGCCTCCCAAAAGAAATGCTCTTGCCACCACCACCTTGGGAAGCTGCAGCTTGGCACATGAACACATGCGTGCACATGGACACACGGACACGCAGAAGGACAGGGACAGGGACACCACATCAGTGTAGCCAGCGCTGAGGCTGTTGCTGGGTGACCATGAACGAGGAGCCCCCATGGGGAGGGCAGCATGGGCAGGGGCTGGGCAATGCCCTCTCCCCACACCATCCCTTCATGGCCTTCACCCTGTGAGCATGGCAGGGAGGGCTGGAAGAGTCAGAGTAATGGGGCTGAAATGAAATGCTTGCGCTGGGTTATTCCAGCCACCTTCGATTTCAATAAACTCCTTTCCTCCGTACTGTAGGTTTCTCAGCTGTAAAGCAAGGGTGAGCCCTCGGCGGGGTGGAAATGCGCACGGGCTATTACTGTACGTAGAGCCCTCTGCAGTGCTGAGAGGGAAGGGGTTACGTCGGGTGTAGGAACGCCGATGTACGTCTGAGCTGCTGCTCCTTGCTCGCCCACACGTGTTTCCCACCGAGGCAGCCCCAGCAGGTGACACTAGAACCACCAATTACAAACCTGACAGATTGAGCTGGTTGCTCTGGAAGCGGCAGAGCCAGGAGCCGGCTGGATACGATGTGTTCTCCTGGCATGGGCTGTCACCTAGAAAAACCACAAGTGTCTTCGCAAACACTTTCCACAGCTGACTAGAAATGATCGCTGCCAAACTACCCTTTGGTTTATTTTGTTCCCTGAGCGTATGTGATTGTTGGGTTTTACATGTACTTACTTCTTTTCTTGAACCTTTTCTTGCAGATCGCATAAAGGATAAATGTCCTTCTGGGCTGTTACACTTTACGGACTACAGGCAAAAACAAAGATAAGAAAATCCACTTTCCCCCAATTTTTACCTGTAATCTTTTGTGACTTTCTAAGGTAAACGAACAAACAAACAGACAGAAGAGATGTTTGAAACTGCATTTGGTCATGGACAGTACAGATCTGGAACAGCCCAGACTGGTGTTAAAGCCAGTGAACAACTTTTGCCCGCTGGATCTGATCGCCACCGGGTTCTCGGAGCCTGTCGTCACACAGCTCTGTGTGCCTGTGCCACAGACAGCCGACCCAACGCCAGTCCTGGGCACACAGGCTCTGGGATAGTTAAAGGAAAGCAACCAACATGATGGAGAGTGCGCGTTCCTCCAGAGCAGGGGCTGTCACCCACCCACCAAAAGCACAGGGACGGTATTTTTCAGCCCCCAGAAAACACATGACCAGGTGCCTACTGTCAAAAGCTGCTCATTTTAAATGAACTGACTCAGGATCTTCACAGCCGTCGGGACAGGTGGTGGGTGGGAACACTGCTCCTTCTGAAAGCTTTCTTTGCACTGGGGGGAGGACGGCAGATCTTAATCTGGAAATGATCTATGGCGTTTGAGTGGTGATGTGACTGTTGGGGTTAATATGATTTTCAAATCCCTCCAGGTAAACACACTTAATGTATTATGAAAGGAGAGCTACCATAAAACAACCCCCTACAACACGTTTACTTCAAGGCATTCTAGCAGGAAAAATTTTCTTTCTGCCATGAAATGTTGAGTGAAAGAAGAATAAAGAACTAATGGAACTGGTTTATTCATTAAAAAGTAAGATCCTGCAATGTCAGAGAGCCCTCTGACCATGAGAGCAACGGAAAATGGCAGTTGCATGGATTCGGTTCCTGATAAGGGCATAAACCAAAGCAAAGTTCTTCTAACGATGCTGGGGGTACGGCCTTGGAAAGAACCCAACCGTTCCCGCTTCCCAGTGGTACCCACACTAATGGCTCCCCATCTTTGTAATGGTTTCTGTAATAGAAATAGTTAGTAAACACTGGGGGGTTTTAGATACCTGCTTTGGGAGTGCAAGAGTCAGTAGAACTTGTTTTGTAGATAAAAATCACTGTGTAAGTTTAACAGAAGTAGAACAAAATTCAAGCAAAACTTTGCGGTTTTTTCACAGGGGAAGCGAGAGTCTAATTCTGTGGCTGCCACTCTGCTGGGTCCAGTCTGTGGGACATTTCCCTCTGGGAAGGAGGAAGAATGATAATGCAGAGACAAAAAATCAAAGTCCTAAACTTACTACAAGATGAGGACTTGAGGATATGCCAAAACTCAGCAATAGTTTGTAGAGAGAAGTTGTTTAAAAGTGTAAAATGTCAGCACTGAAGAACAAATTTCTTCTGGTTTACACCGTCCTGTCAAATAATTTTCAAATGATGAGAAGTCTGCGTAAATGCTGCGTGAACAAAAGCCTGATATGACACCGGCAGCTCCAGCCCTGCTTTTTTCCCATTCCCTCCTCTCTGTGCACCACTGCAGAGCCCGGCTCGGTGCACCAGAGCACTCAGCTCCCACGAGCCACAGGGATGCCACCGCGGTGCTGGCTCTGGCTTCCTGGTAGAGGGAAGCAGCTCATGGTCTTGCTCAGGCTGCTCCTCGCTTCGCTCAAGGAGTTGGTTCAAGCACGTGACTTCAGTCCCTTTCCTGGAACTTGCCTGAAATCATAGTGACACCTCAACCTTAAAAATGGAGATTGCCATTTGGGAAGTATCAGTAAATCTTTAAAAATATAAAAATTGTGCAGAATGACAACAGGGAAATTCATTCAAAGGGAAAGCAAATCTTTCTCAGTTCTAAAAAATGAAGGAGGAATATTTTCCCTTTGGGAATGCAGGCTCCAGCTGAGCGAGGTGCCTTCATTTTAAGCACAGGATTATGTTCTTGAGGTCAGGGCCAGCGCTAAAGCTGGGTCTGTGCTTACTTGCTAAGCTGAAGCAGATCTTGATTATTTTCTTGCTTCCCATCGCCTTCCAAGAAAAAAAGTTTAAGCTAAGGAGTGAGAATCCTCTCTCCACCTCAAGCTCCCTGCTTATGACAAGGTATTACTTCTCACCACTATAACCTATGACAACCAAAGATCTCAGGCTGGCTAGAAGATTCGAGTCTTTCTAACAAGTAAATAACACTATTCAAGCATCCACACCAGGTTTGTGCCTGCATTGAAAGGAATGGTGTAAAAGAAGAACCACGGAGGAAATTTTCTGTTCAGGAGTAAGTAGCAGCTAACCAACCTCCCAACCTGCTGATTTTAAACGTTGCTCTTTGTACTGAAGTTACTGGCATTACCTCATACAGAGAGCTTTGCACTTGGAAAGGAGGAGAGATAATTGGTGAGCGATCAAAGATTTCTGCCTGGTAATTTACAATCATTTTGGGGCAGGATCCCTGCGGAGAGGAAAACCAGACATCAGTAGGATGCTAAATGATAAGAAGCTCCTATGGAGGCAGTTACACGTTCACCCAAATCTCCTGTAAAAATGCCGCAGTCTCCTAGGAGTTAAAACCCTGCTTTTCTGTGCAGGAGCCGCGGGGTCAGAGATGGGCATCCTTTGTGTACCGCAGAAAGACACTAACAAAGATTCTTTCCACGCTTCTGCTGCCAGCCAGCCATCTTGTCTCTTTTACGTCCCTGTGTTAAAGCCTCTACACTTGCCAGCAGTGGGTGATTGATTTTAATAGTGTGAGTAGCATGAGTAGAATTACCCTCATACGGAATCATGCCCCGAGACCATTGTCGCCGTGGAGGGTCCTCCCGTCCCCAGGCAGACACTGGCATGGTCACCAGCCTCCACAGGAGCACTGCAGACGCCATGGAAATACGGATTTGATGGATTTCAAGGAAACACCACTGAGACAAGACTATTTTAGACACAGCTTTTAACTTATATTTTCTGTCAGCAGAATTTTGGTTTACACAGAAGCGTTGTTTCATAGGTATGTATCTTTCTAGAGGGCTTTAAGCCCAACAATCCCGCACACCCTCAAAAAATCAGAACTAGAAAAGATCGTGTTTCTTTGTGCACGACTGTGGGAAGCACTGCTCAGCACTCAAGTGCTCAGAAAAGGCAATTTTAATCCAGCAGACAGTGACTTCTCACAACGGCTATTTTCACAACAGCAATAAGATTTATTGCTGATTTATGAAGATTGGTGATTAACCTAAATTGTTCACACTGGAAGGAACAAATAAGCGCTGCAAATGTAAGTGTCCCTTACTAGAAGTTGATTTAACCGCCAGCCGGAGAGGTTGGCTTTGACATCACATCTCACTCGGGACAAAGAGCAACAGACACATCTTCAAAGCTTGGATGTGACTTTCCATTTACATCTTTAGGTCAGGCAAAGGAGCAGCTCCTGCCCTCACTGAGCAGATTGGCCTGGGCCATCACAGCGTGCCAGAGTTGAAATACAATCGCTAACGAAGCTCACGCTTCATTCAGACTAACGTAACCATGGCATCACACACGTGACCAGTCTCTGCTCACTGGCGCGGTGTCACAACACCCATCCAGGAAGCCTTGGGCTGAATGAAGGCCCGGTTACGCTGGGCACTATCCCAACACCACAACAACTTTTGCCAGATCAGAGCTCACAGCCTGCACGGATCAGGCAGATCGGGGAAGTGTTGCTCATCCGCATTCACCACCAAGCAACTTGCCCACGGCCGAGCCCTGAGCGGAGCCAGAAACCCAGGGTTCTCCTGCAGTGCCCATGCTCTTCTGCACGTGGCCACGCCACGCTGGGAGCGTTCTCCGTGTGGTTGCATTTACTGCGTCTTCTGGGTGCCAAAATGACTTTATAATACTAAGAATCAAAAGGAAATGTTTCCTAATCATGGAAGGCATGCTACACTAGTGATTTCAACTGGTTTTAATAACCCTAGATGCAAATTTTTCTCACATTTTCTCCAGATTTGAAAGCTCAATTAATTTTGAGCTACAGCTCTGTCTATCATTTCAACCACATGTGGCAGGGTGAGAATTCATGCGAGACACTGGTTAATTTTTGGTATCTTCTGCTGCCTAGTGACAGGTGTGCTGTCCCAAACAATTCCCTTTCCAAAACAGATCCCTTTAACCCTGCTCTAAAACCAGTTAGTGATCTCGGTTTTACTTCATTAAGCTCTTGACAGCTCAATGTATTCACATCTGTTACTGTTTGGTAGTTTGATTCCAAGAACACAAATTGCTTCAAGAACTGGCAATGAATTCATTCAGGCTCGTGATGCAGATCAAAATCCATCTGTTTACTAATCAAAAGCCATGTTTTAATCACAGTGCAATAGTGGTGTCGGCTCTGTCGTAACTCAGACTTTCTCTCTGCCCTGAACACGACAGGCAGTACTCTTCATTCCAGCTGCACTTATCCAAATCGGATATTTAAAGTGCAGGTAGTCTGATATCCAAGCTCTTGCACACAGGATTAAACCCGCCTGCTTGCTCTGGACTAGGTCATCAGGCAGTTTGAACCTACAGGATCAACCTGGAAGTTTGCTACTATTTTTTTTTCCTCAAGCCCAGGTAGAACCTCGTCCTGGTAAATTATCCCACCACACTCCCTGAGTAACTACAGCAGTGACTTCAGCTCTGCGCTCTCTTCAGACTCACGGTCATCCCTTCTTCACTCCTGGGATGTAAACGAAGCGTTCAGGTGCCAGATACACCGACTTTTCTGGCTGTGTGTATGTGCTGTAAATCATTTGGTACTGGAGGGACAGGCCAGGGTTGAGTCGGATTTCTTGTGAACAGACTCTTGCCTGCAGGTCACACACTTTGCTTTGAAAGCTGGAAACTCTGCAATGAGTAAGGCAGGAAGAGAAAATGTTCCTGAGGGCTGAAATCTGTCCCTGGCAGCTTTTCTGTTCACTAGGGTGATGCAATATTTTTGCTCCCAGTAAAGTTTCAGGTCTTGCCTTTTAACAGATGTGTTCCCATTATAAGAAAAGCAGCAAAACATTAAAGAAATTAAATAGCTGTGGGATACCCAGCTGGGTGGTCTGATCCAGTGTGGTATCCAGTTTCTATTACATCAGTCTCTTCTAATACAATTCTAAATTATATCAAGATAGGAAAACAGTGTGATTAATCGAATTGTAGCTTAAGTTTCCAATTATTTGATTCTATAGAGTAAAATAGTTTGCCCCGACAACGATAAAGCTGACTAATGCCAATGACAGTCTGCCTTTGCCAGGTGACCCAGGAGGGATCACAGCGGAACTGCAGTTTCATCAGATCCCGAAGTGTGGGGAAAAGCCTGTGCTAAATCTGGGCAAACACCACAAGATCCAGCCCAGGGGAAAGGAGAGAGAATGGCAGATTTCAAGCTGTTTGGCTTAGCCTAGGAGGGCTGAAGATAGACTCTGCAGATTATGATGGGGAGGGTCTGGATAGATAATAATTAATCTGGACTTGAAACAGGGAGGATGTTTTTGCTGTTACAGGCATCACACATCCTGTCTGAGCAGACACTCCAGACGGTGTTATAGTTCACAGTAACTCCGGAAGACTGCTAAAATGAGAAATAGGAGTTTGTGCTGCAAGAGCACTCACCGCTGCGAGCAGCTGGGTGGGTAAAGCTCTAATCTTACATGCGTGCAACACCGACTGTGGAACAGGCTGCGATCTACCTCAGATTCAGAGCAGGTCAAAAAAAGTCTAGTTGAGCTGGACCATGGCATGCAGGTGGGCGAGTGACGGCTTGCGTGAGAGCCACGGGCTCTCCGAGCACTCCTGGGGACGGCTGCGGGCTGCCAGGGCTGTCAGCTCTGTCTCTGTTCAACTCGGATGGGGAAGAGAACGCAGATGAATACTTTGGTTTCTTTGGGACAAGAGATGGATGTGAGAATAATGCAAGACAGTGGCTTTTTGTTTCTTTATCTTCTCAGGGAAAAAAAAAAGCACAGACCACCAAGACCGACATGGCACATTGGAAACAGAACAAATGGAAAAATGGTAAGTGAGACTGTGGGGATGTTACTGACTGGCTGCAGCTGCTCTGAGGAGAGTCAACTCACATGAGGGGGTCGTAGATTTGTTTTGAAAATGCAAACCCTAAAGAACAACCTATATTGCATTATGTGACAAATCAGCACATGGCTGTATGCGTCAGCTTCTAACTGCAAGGGGCATTTTGGCTTTAAAAGAGTGGGTGAGATGATTGTAAAATTATTCCCTATCGCTTAACCATGATTCCTGTAGCACTGTCAATGGCTGCCAGAGGATAATCACCCCTGCCGATGAGAAAATCTGCCGACATTAGGCAGCGTAATTCCCCGTGAGATTCATTCTTGGAGGTGGGCTGCTGTCCTCGCAGCAGCTCAGCTAGTAAGGGAGTTAAAAGTTACCCAAGTGGCCCTCTGGAAAGAAGGCTTACGGAAAGGCAAAGGGGAGGGAATAGTTCTAGACTGAAGGAGAAGCAGGTCAAGTAGAAGGTCAGAAGACACTGACAGAATCTTTGTTGATTTTTGGATGCATAAGAAAAATGAAATAAGGATCTGCATTATTTTCTCCAGGTTCTGATGTGTTTGATTATCATGTCTGCTCTCTGGGCCGTTAGCACGTAAATGTGCTGATGTTCTCCAGTGCTGGTGTTTCACTGACACCGCTGAAGTAGACGATGCACAGTTGTGAAACAACATGAGCGTATTTCATAGCTATTACAAAAGATTTATAAAGCAAGAACTAATGACAGTGCCTAAGTGACCAGGCTGCACAGCTCCCGCTGCCAAAAGTGGTATCAGACACTTGGTTTGCATCTGGAGTGCCTGACGAGGGGCCCAGAGCCAGACAGACGGGGTTTCTGTGCAGACTCAGCAAGCCAGGAACATGTGGGACAAAAGGTCCAGCCTGGATACAGCAGTTTAGTGAGCATCTGCTGGGAGGGAAGCTAATCCAGGATTATAACATGCTGTTCAAATTGCACGTGCTCTGAGAGCAACAGCACACCCTTGCAGCAGGGGTTGTCAGGATGAAATGTTCTTTATGCACATACTAGCTGAAAATGTTAATCAGAAACAAGGAGGTGTGGGACAGACAGCGAAAAGGAGCATTTCAAGTTCGGAAAGTACAATGACATTTCGATTAATCTGAAAGTACTTGTGTTTTTCAAATGGTAAATTTGCACTTCTATGCAGAACAAATACATCTGGAACTGCTGAGGAGCTTCACTGAGGATTTAACGGATTCAGAATCAAATTTGCTGCTTTCTTGCCCTTGTACTCTAGCTGTAGAGCAGCAGTTTCTCAGTGACCTCGTACACAAACAGCTGCATGCTTCAGCTAGGAACGCTTACTCTGGAATAGCTGTTCCTGGAGAAATTCATCCTCACACCCACCAAAGCACAACCTATAAGCTCATGTGATGCAAGTTAGGTGATCAGAAGCGTTCTGTACACGACAACAACCTCACCCCAAAGGTTCTGGTGGGATCCACAATATCTAGTTAGATCTACTAGCTACTAGAAACCGTAGTCCTGAAGGGGACGGTGAGAATTATTCTTGTCCATGAATGTCCACTGTATATAAGATTCTTTATCATTATTAATAGGGAAAAATGTCAAGTAGGAGAGCTGGCATCCACCCTGCCTCAGCGGTACTCTACCAAATACTGAGAACACTACTTGGAACAAAATTGCTCTAAGACTGAGGCAAACTACAGTTTCCAGAGTTTGCTGGCCAACACTAGATAATGATTATCCCATTGTGCATAGCATGAATATTTAAATGCGCATTAGGATGAATTGTGTTGTGTTGTATTGATTGAGCCGACGTTGGAATCAAAGTCTATTCTTTCCGAGATAATTTCCAAATTGTTGAGTAATACTGAGTAGCTGTGAGTCAATGCCACAGTTATTTTTAAACGAATTACAATAAACTTTGTGGCTAAGAATATATAGGGTAATAAAAGTATAGTTTAAAAAAATCAACAGTTGAATAATTGTCTTAATTATGGGAATGATATCGGAAAACACCAACTGCTGTATGGTCAAAATCAGATGAACATATTTGTCAGCTGAGATCCTGAACCTGCAAACTGCGGTGCTGAAGAGACTTCTGAAGTCAGCAGAGAGCTCTGTAGGCGCAATGAATTGCAGCACTGAAGCCAACAGTGAATTCTTGACCCTAGGAAAATCCACAAAGTTTTGACACTAATTAGACATTTCACCATTATTTTCCTTGATAGAATGGACAGTCAGTAGGATCCTCATTTATTCATACCCGGAAAGAAAAGCCTAAGGGATTTTACGTAAGTTAACCTATGACCACTGCGTTAAGGCTTCAAAACAAATATAACTCATTCGCTCGGGGATGACACATTAATAAATTGTTCCACCTCATTATCCCCATAATACCTGACGGCATAGCTTGGAGGAAGCCTGGCAAATGACACAGGCCAAAGGTCAGTGCTCCTTTTTCAAAAACAAGATTACAAACCTAATAGAAATATAAATGATTCAGTGGATTTATAAAAGGACAGTAGAAATCCTTGTTCGGTTTCAAACAATACTAATCGGTGTAAAAATGGCACGTCAGGCTGTAAGACATGGTGTGAGGCACGAGAAATGGAAATTGAAACAGATGCCACTGTGCTTCTGACTTCCCTCCCCAGTGACTGTCACCCTCGGCAGTGCTGGTGCTGCCACACGTCGCCGTGTGCCGAGGCAGGTCGGTGACCGGCACCACTCACGCACATCATGTACGGCTGGCAGTGAAGGTGCCACAGCTGGGCTGCTCCAGGGCTACCAACAACCACGACAGGGTGTCTCCTAACTCCCTTCTCTGGGTTGGAACATCAATATAAATTAACAGACAGAGTGACACTAGATTCGATACAGACCCGCAATTCCAAACCCGTGAATCGGAGGGAAGACTCTCTCCGGTTACGCTTTAAAATAGACCTCACTTAAAATGGTTACGCTTTTGCGCTTTGCAATGTCCCTGGAAATCTTCCAGCTTGTAGGGTGATATTTGCCAGATTTTATCAACAACTGCAAAACTGAGAAGAATATTTAAAATAACAAAACACTTGCCTGCAGGAGTTAGGGAAAAGGTGAATATCAGGAAAGCTGTGATGAAATTACGAAACCTGGAAGCTATGAAATACCACTTTTAATACAAAAAGATTAAACTAGCTACAAACAGGCTTAGATTTACATATTGATCAGTTCTGGCAGAGAAGCTCATAAAACCAGAAGATAATAGGAGGAAAGGTTGTGGCTCAAAATAATTACTCTTCATGTAATAGTCATGTGTTTGCTGTGCAGGCATGTGCAAACCTGAATGGATAATGTGTAGAATAGAGCAGAGCAGCGCAAACTACAGAACTAAGCAAAAATACTATTTTTTTTTTAAATTGCTTCTACATCTGTGGAAATAGGTGAAGATTTGCTAAGCTGTAGAGTGGACAATTTTAAAATGATTGTAAAGGGAGCTGAGCGTAATGATTTGAATAGCATCAGTGCAGCCAGAGCCCCGGCAGAACACAGACATTCATGCCAGTGTTACACAGGGACCGATAAAGGCTTTTTGTTTCCAGAGTCACAAATAAAAATTATCGACACTATCAGGTCAAGAGTGTCTGGTGTGCCAGGCCTGACAAGTAGCACAAAATAACCTTACACCAGCCAGAAAGAGTGAGTGAGGAATTCCCCTGGCGAAGGGAAACGGCTGGTGTGGCAGGGCAGAGGGTTGAGATGCTCTGGTGGGTATAAAAAAAGGGGGAGCATGAAAGAGGAGAGTTTATTTACATGAAAACCCACTGAAAATTCACTGTCAGGGAATAAATCAAAGCTGTTCCTTCTCAGCTTTAACATACACAGCATTCTACAGCCTCAGGGCCAGGCAGCTGAGACAGGAGCCTGGCTGGCTCTTCTGCCCGGCTCTCCTGCCCGTCCCAACGGTGTTCAGATGAAGAAAAACTGGTCCTTAATTTTAGGCATCTTTGCTTGTTGATTAACATCGCCAGGGTGACCCAGGGTGTCTGCAGCAACCTGTTACCAAGTTACGTTCTGTTTTGCTACTTCAAAACATAGACAGTAGATAAAACCCTCAAAGTTTCTGTAAACAAAGATGTCATGTAGAAACACACACCCGTTCTGTTTGGCAGCAAAGACTTTGTTACCAAAGCACCCGGTGTTTTAAAATGTTGATATTTGTGTCTTTCTCTGCTGAATATTTTAAGCAGGAAGAACAGCTCTGGAGAAAGAAGTACAGCAGAAAAGGAACAGCTATAACCATCAACCTCAGCCACGTTAGAGATTAATTCGTAATGTCACTTGCACTGAAAAATTACTCGTATTCACCTCTCTTTTTCCAAAGGTCTTTAATTCCTCCTCTACAAAAATGTTATTTTTGCTGTTCAATTACATTTTAACCGTTCAATCAGGTCGAGCGATATATAAAGGTATGGACCCTTGTTTCAGATTCCCTTACTCAGCTTTTACTTCAGGAAGAGAGGAGCTGTGTTCCAAGGTCACGACTGATTAATCTCGACCTGTGAACCTCGCAAGTGTAAAGTCTTAATATAAATGTATTACTCTACGTAGCGAAGCGAAATGTACTCTGTATCCATGACAAATAATGAACTGAATTTTTCTGACTTTATTCTTTAGTCTCTAATTAAGCACTTAACGACAAGATCAGTTAACTCTTTGTTGCTCTGCGGATAAATTATGTGCTTATAAAACGCGTAGACTTGTTTGGCCTTTTGAGCAGGTGGGATGGAGGTATCAAGGGCTTTGCAAAAGATCTTTTGCTAAACCTTGAGGTTGCTTCCAGCAGAGCTGCCACAGGCATGCTTCACCCTTATAAAGAATATATTATTAACAAGCGTTAAGGCTTGTGTTTAGCAGTAACCGATTGTGGCAGTGTTTTTATATTACTGTGCTATTGTATATTTCTGGTAATACTTGTTAGATATTAATCCACAAGACAGAGGCAACTGAAACAGAGTTATTTCAGAAGCAAGATTTTCACTGAATACTGTCATCACAAATTCAGTTATACGGTAAAGAAACTAAACTAAACACAGGTTTGAGGGGTAAAAGCTATTTCCTTTTAGTGGCATCACCTGAAGTGAGCTTTTTAAAAGAAAACACCTTTTTTTACATTAATACCTGTTTCTGAAATGTGTATCTCATGCATCTTTCTATAAGAAAGTCTAATGGAAGCAGACGAGTGGAAGCCTGCACTATTGAGGTGCTCATAGCGATATGTTCCCAACGCCTGTTGCAGCTGGGTGAGGTGATCCAAAACCGGTCTCACAGGGTTCCACCAGTGCCACCAGTGATGCTGGTGATTGGTGATGACTGATTCTTGCAGCGTACCAGTGAGGGGAACTGGGCTTCCAGGGTCCAAGAGAGCTTGGAAGGGAGAGGAGTGGCGATGCCTCTGCAGCCCCGCTGCGTACTGCACAGAAAAGAAAAGACAATGTCTACGTTCGGGTCAGCCTTACGGAGCAGATTTCTCATCATGTGCAGTTCACTGGCAGCCTCATCCAGGAAAATGAAGTACTGCTAAAGGGGACCTACATCACCTGGCACTGTTACGTTAACCAGAAGACAGTAAAGTCAAAACGAATTTACGAGGTGCTGCTTGTAATTGCAACCAGGACTGGAAACATTTACAATTGTGACAATGCAATTAGTTGTGCTCAACAGGCACCATGAAATCGCTTTCAGAATACATTAGGACAGTCTTACACGGACGTTCGCAGCAAGTAGATACCATATTTCCTGCAGATCTGAGGACCAATGCAATTGAACACATAATAAATCTATTTTTATCTTTAATCATTCATTTTGAAGTACTGACAGGCACATTAGGCGCTCCTGCCTAAAATTAGTTCTGTTCATGCTGGAAGCAACCATTTGTTCTCCCAAGCTATTTGTACGCTTAATATCGGAAGGCTTCTTCTGAGGGATGTTACCAGTTCTGGCTGAGGTTTCTCTGAAACACCTTATTTGGCTCCTAGAACATAATATTGCTATCGCAGTTAATGTCCTAAAGCTCTGTGAATGCATGTCATTCAAATGTCCTTTAACCTGCAGACTGCTCTGGAAACAGAACACAAATCAGCTCTCAAGACACGAAGCAGTAAGAGAAGAGGCTGCTTGCTTTAGGAAATGCCAGATTTGGCCTCACTGTTGCTTTTTGCCATCAGGAAGGATGCTGCTGCCATCACGAACCAGCAATGGTTTATTCTTCACCTGTGGCATGCCCAGGGCTGCAGCAGTCAATCTGCACAATGGTAGCTCCAGCTGCTGTCTTTGGGCCCAAGGCCAGTAATAAAATCATCTGAGCAATAAGTACAACCCTCCTCTACGCACCTATGCTGATCAGATGCTCTAGGGCATCGAGAAACCCTGACCCCGTCCATGACACTGCACTGCCAGTTCTACCAGTCACATTTGCTCAATGTAGTTTCCTTTTTAAGGTTTTGGAGGACTCATGAACACGTGGAACAATCTTCCCCATTTTAAACCAGTACTGCTGCTGCAGCTCTGCCCTGTTCCCCAGTGCCTCAGCAGCTCTCAGAGTAGCCGTCAGCATTGCTCACCCCCAGAGTGCTTACACACTTGGTGAGACTCACTCAGAGAGATCAAATGAGATTGTTAAAACAAAACCAAGTGTCTGTTTGTGTCCAAAACCGCCACCGCACAGGAGAGCCCACAGCAACTCCTCCTCCAGACACGCTGAGGTTTCACCACCACCTTCCCAGAAGAACAAGAGTGAGGGTGGCCAGGTTCCAGCTGTCACACAAATCTTGAAGGTGGCGTATGACATATATTTCCTATAGACTCCATCTGATCTAAACCAATGTAAGCTCATGGCTCGTGGGCGCTCCATTTGCAGATTGTTCCTGTTCCTGTGGCTGGGTAGATCAGCCACTGGATGTCACTGTCAGTCTGGATACAGAAGCCCAAACAGCATTTGTTTGGCATTAGAAAATTTGTAAAGACAGGATGAATCTGAGCACACCACTCAGTAATAATGTTTCCAGAGGCTGAAAGCATTTGCTCAAGTCTCACATTTCTGTCAAGTGTATGGTATAAAAAGTGTCTAATAAAACAGCTTTTTTTTTTCTTTTTGGTGATTCTTTATGTATCTGATAGCAACTCAATGCGGTCCCACTTTTGCTCCTCTCCTGACAGCAAACTCAAGCCCTGTGCCATGTCCAGTTTCTTTGCAGAAGCAGCCTGCGGACTCCAGCACCCCGTGGTGTGCTCCTCAGTCCGCCCCAGCTGCACTGCCAAGCTTCCCAGGGACGAGGAGCACCTCTTCCACCCCCCTCCCTCCCCGGCAGAGCTCCCTGTCTCCCTCCCATGGACAGCCCACACAAAGCCAGTTCAGAGCTGGCTGGCTCCCTGTGGACAACAGATGCCTTGAGATCTTCAATTACGAATTTGATTCCATCTGACCAAAACGTGTCCAGAGCCGTCATCATGGCTTGGCTTGGCGGATGAAGATTTGGGAAGGGCTTTCCCCACGCTTACTGCAAGTGCGCTGATGGCTGAAAAGGCCAATGTGGGATAGGCAAGACCGGTTGCAAAGAGCACACCGGCAGGTCTCCTTGGGTGTTATAGTTGAAGCACAGTTCTTTCTGTGCTGTCTTTTCTCCTCAAGACTGATTCTACGCGTGCTCTCAAAGGAGACAGCAG
>NW_010396904.1:0-21014 GCF_000710305.1 Buceros rhinoceros silvestris | reverse complement strand
TAGGAGGGCGGGGACCCGCAGTGGTGGAGACGTGCCCTGCCTAGCGCAGCTGTGTTTTCAGCAGCATGGCCTCAATGCTGGTGACCTCTGCCTGTTCGAGGACAGCGACATGAGTCACTCAGTCAGTCCAGTGGGTGTTTAGGACTGTACGGAGGCAATGCTGATGGAAGTGTTCGAGGAGTCGCAGGCGGTGGCGGTAAATGACCCATGATTCAGACCCATACAGAAGAGTAGACAGTGCTATGCAAAATGTCCAAACAAGGAGCTGCCAAGATACCCTCCTGAATTAGGAGAGGAGAAAGAAAACCTTTTTTTTCTTTATCTACTGAAATGTTCAAGTATCTAGTATCAAAACACAGAAAACTAAGATAAACTAAACTAATGTTTTTCTTGGTAGGGTTAAAAGCCAGAAGATCTATTTCTCCAAAAGCTGCACTAGCAAAGCAGTTGCAGGGTGTTAGCGCAACCAGCCAGAATAAGCACAAAATCATTGTACAAGGCGCAAGGTAATGGAGAATCTGAGCCAAGGAGCATAAAATGAAGATGGAAAGTCCAGAAAATAGTAATAATAATTACAACAACAACAATAGAAAAAATAATCCAACTCTACCAGTTAGATGATGTGAATCTTACTTGTATAAAAGTCCATTTTGGCAAGGTCCCAACCCCATTGCTAGGAGAGCCCATCGTGGGCAGTACAGAGCAACGCTAGCTGCTAACTCCTTCCCGTACAGGGGCAGGGTGGTTATCCTGGAGCAAAGACTGACTGAAATTCATATTGCCCAGGGTGAAAATCTGCTGTAAGGAGATACAGAAACACTCAATAACGATGCTTGGGACCAAAATAAATCTCTGTTTCATTTGAATGTTCCACCGATGGCAACAAAACAGAGGAGATACAGAAACACTCAATAACGATGCTTGGGACCAAAATAAATCTGTTTCATTTGAATGTTCCACTGATGGCAACAAAACAGATCAATAACGATGCTTGGGACCAAAATAAATCTCTGTTTCATTTGAATGTTCCACCGATGGCAACAAAACAGCCATTGGTGACAAAATCTCATATAAAAACCATCTAGACAAAGTTCTTTTAACATATAAATTATGATTTGTTTTGGAAATTAACTTAAACATTAGAAAGGAACTTTGATGTTAAAAACATGAGACCTGATTGTCATCAGCCCTCATAGCTATAAAAAAAACATGTTAAATTGGTGGTCACTGCTTTTAGGGCTATGATACACAACCAGATCACGTGAAATGAGGATTGGGACCATTCTCCTGATGGCGTGTTGGTAGGTACTTCTGCGCATTTGCTTCCTACTGTAAAATTAACAGCGTGATTTTCCAACACTTCTTCACCCTAAAATACAAACCCATTCAATTGTCCAACTGACATTATATGAGACCATTCCATTAGAGCTCTATATCTCAAAGAACAACACCCTCGAAGAGCAGCGCTCATAGAAGACACTCCACACCCAGCCAAGAGACCTGCTGCTGCAAGGTCACCTTTTGGACTTCACCACGGTGACATGCCAGGTATCGCAGGGCCCGCAACAGTGGCTCGCTGGACTGTACGTGCCCTGCTGTGAGTGGCCGCTGGCTGCAGCTCAGTGTTCCTCATGCTCTGGGAAGATGGAGCATCCAGCCAATCTCTCGTGGCAGCTCCAAGCAGATGGACCACATCTCCGCTTCACCACATGTGCACGGTCGTGATACAGACGGGAGCCGAGTTCGGTTGGACCCGATAGCCTCTGGGACAGAACAAGAGGAGGCCTCATAATATCCACACATCAAAGAGGAGAAGAAAGGTATTTGAAGAAAAGATATTTGAGGCAGTTTTATGAAAAACGATGAGCCATTAGGTTTACAATTATTTTGAAATAATTATTGAAAATAATTAGATTGCTCTCAAGCAATACTGTGATTTTAACACAGGTATAATCACTGTAAACGACATTAAGAGCTTGTCTACAGGCAAATTGCATTGCTCTGATCATAATGGGATTGTTAAAGCTCAGCAAATCCCCAAGTCCAGATATAGCTGACACAGCGAAAAGGAAGGGAAAGGAGTTATGGCAGAAACCCTAAGACATCTTGGGCTTACACTGACATAACTCTTTCAGTCAAAGATCTCCTAACTAACCAGTCACTGGGACTGGAACAGGAGCAGGGTGCACATCAGCCCCGACACACGCACCTGCACGTGGAAGCAACGCTGAAATTCTCTACATTCATGCCTGAAAGAGAATCTGAGCAAGTGCCTTTTAACAGTGTGCTTCTGCAGGTCACACGGCAGCGTGGGAAGAGGAGACGTGAACATACCGAAGTCCAAGGGGTGCCTTTGCAGCGTTAAAGCTTCCAACCTCTGCAGCCAGAGCTCCAAAGGGTGTTGGTGCTATGCGAAATGGCACCTGCTGCAGGGATGGGTGGTGGTGACTCTCCAGACATGCTGAAGATGTTAACAATGGCTTACAAAACCAATAGGGATAGTTCTCTCCCCTTGAAAAGAAAAGTTACGGCAATTTCTAATCTGCCAATCCAGTGGCTGTATTTGTTCCACTCAAACTCCTAAAGAAAGTGAAAAATAAAAAGTCCACAGCAAGAGGTACACATGAACCAGTCAAGAAGAAGAGAAACGACAGCACACAGACAGTTCCTAGAATCAAAACCCCGCAGTCAGGTACCGGTTTGCCCCGTTACAGGAGGGTGGGCATGCACCACTCCAGCTCCCCTCACTGACCCGCCGTCGCACGGGGCAGCCGGACCCCAGGGAGACGTGCCAGCCCCAGGGTCAGCAGCAGTGCTGGGAAGGTGGTGGTGAGTTTGAGGTCAGGACACTGACACCTCGGGAAATGCAAACATTTCCTCCAGAGCAGAGGAAACATTTTAAAATCATGTTAGAGAAAACCTTTACAAAAAGTCCTGGCCAGCGAAGTTAATGGCGAATGTCGCACTAACCTTAGTGGAAACAAAAGTGAGTTCAAACCAGTAACTACCTGCACCAGGTTCTGGCTCAGAAGCTGAAAACTAGAAATGAGAACAACTGACCTAAATATTCAGAAATTACTCAGTGACTGTTACTGAATTTATTTTTGAGTGGTTAACCACAGACTTCCCAAAGAAACTTGATCACCAGAGATGCAACTTTAACAAGACAGCACCTTCTAATGTGTTTCAGGTTGAGGCTTACGGAGCTACTAATCACTTCAGCGAAAAACTGGGTCAGAGTTATCCCCATCTTCCCCAAAGTGCTCTAAAACTAGATTTAAGTGTATATATATTTAAATTAATGCCTGATTATATATTTATAGATATTTTTGTATTCTCCTTAGCAGAGACGACAAAGTACAGTAAGTGCGGAACCCGTTTGGGATGGTATTCGCTAAGGCACCAACCACAGGGCATTTTTTGCTACGTCCACTTTCAGCCCTGTTCTCAACAGATGAATAATCTATATTAATTAGTGATTAATTGAAGAAAAAACAACACCCACTTCCTAATGCAGAGACAGGGATATTTTGCACCTGATAGAAGATGCAATATGGATGTAAACAACCACATTTAGATGTTATTTATGGTTGCACAGATCTGTAAACAAGAAAACAGGGATAAGTAAAGGTGCATTATTTTCCACGAATATTTTCAAACTGCTTCATGGTATTTCTACCATATGTTCATATGTAAGCTCTTAAATTAAGAAAATTTAAGCACAGCACGCCTTTAGCAGACTACATGCCCAGTTAACTCAGCAGGGAGGAAATCACAGCTATTTGTGCTGGCCGCAGTGTAGCCCTAGATTCGCTGTAAGCATTAGCTGTGCTTTCATATTCCTTAAGAAGCAGCCTGTTAAGGTTCCATTTTCAAATGTTTTTCATCAATAATGCCTAAAGGTGGCATGTTCACTAAACAATCTTGCTAGAAACCACACAAGATAAGACATAAAGGACGTATTAGATTATCCAGCCCATGCCTCCAAATGCAGCAGAAATGAATGCAAAATGCTTTGGGGTTTGTTGCTTGCAGCATGCAACAGCTTTTCCATTACGCTTTGCCTGATCCTTTGCCAGCTTTCTTCAGAAAAACCGCGTGCCAGGATGAACGGAAGAGCTTGTCTGGCGGTCACGCTGTGGGAGCTGGGAAGTTCCACTATCAAGACGGACATTTCAGCTTCCTTCCCGTGTAAGTCTTACAGATAATAAACAATGATATCAGTCTTACTACATTTATTAACTAACGTTAATACTATAAATACAGGAACCCCCAACGGATTAGGGCTTGTGTGACATACACAAGACACAGAGTTCAAATTCCTAAATCATATAATTGTTCAAATACGAATTACAGGAGCTGAAGTAACTTCATATTATAATTAAAATTCCTAATGCTTTGACAGTGATTGCTGCTGCCTCCCAACGTCTCGCCTGCAGGAGGGGCTCCGTCGTTCTTACAGCTGGCGTTCTACCAGCCCTTTCACCAGTGAGCCCTGTTACCATGGCCCACCCCAATCAACACAACTGTAACAGGTTTTTTCCACCCAGACTTGACATATTTCTGCTAAAGCCAATCTCTGCCTCATAGGACGGCATCCCACCTGGAGGGAATTTCTCCTGTCCTTCCTTGCTCCCCAGAAGTTCCCTTCTCATCCCTCAGCAATGCTGAGCTCACCCCCTTCCCTGTCTCTCCCCCTCAGGCACTGACACCCTATTAGCAGCTGTACTCTTACACCTTCATCTTCTCCTTCTTTCCCCTCTCTCTGCTGTAATCTCTGCTTCACTTCCTGGAGCACGACTCCAGTACAAGTGACTCCAGGCATGAAGCTGAGCACAGAACCGAGTGAAGCCACCGGGACTGCTGGAGGCCACGGGAGTGCTGATGAGGACCAGTCACCAGACGGGGGCTTTGGGCTGCAGGGTCCCCCCCCACAACTGCGTCTGCATCAGTGTGCACAAAGTGCATATGTGCCTCCAGATGGTACACGTACGTGGGCAGGGAGGCTGCTTACTCCCAGGTGGGCTGGGAGGAAACACCTACCAGTATTTCCCAGATAAGTACTGTTAAAATTGTGAGGATCGCTGCCATTCCAGGAGTGATGCAGAAATCCTGTGATGCTGAGAGAGCATTCTGAAGCTCAGCAGAGCTAGGTAGGCACTACTATTATAAGTAGTAGTTTCCTAATTCCTAGTCTGAATGTTAGCAGTAGGACAACAAACAGCTAGGCTAGAGGAACACTGTGAAGCAACTAGATGAGTTTCGTTTTCTTTTGGTGAGGAATTACTCTTTACAGCTCTTCCGCATGAGTCCACAGTGTTGGATTTGAGCTGCCAGCTCCTCAGGGCAATTAAATTAAGTCCTCTTCTGCTTTTTTTTTTTTCCTAATCAGGAAACTATTTCTATTCATTTCAGGCTTCGTAATCTTCTCCAATCCACTGCTGAAAAAATAACATACAAACAAAAGAATACCCAAAGCTAAACATTGACTCTAAACCCCCTTTTCCAGCCTCCTATTTAATCAGCTTTGTGGCACATTGGCAAATAGATCATTTAGTTCCACTTCATTATTGGTGGCGGGGGGAAAACCCCTTACAGTCAGTCTTAAAGCACCTAAATACCCAAAGCCACATTCTAATCTGTAAAGCGCATGGGTGTAAAACAGGCAGGCGATTTTTCCTTTCCTTGGGGCAAGGCTGTGTCTGGTGACTGGCAGGGCTTTCTGTACATCACCAGGCACATGCAGCCATGCTCGCTGCACCAGGATCAGGTTCCTTGCAAGATAACCGATATGTGGCAGTCAAGGAGGGGGCAGCGGATGGACTGGTGCGAGGAAATTTGACATTGCTGGCTTTACCCTTAGAAATACACAGGGCTTAACACAACAAATGTACACCGAAACTAGCATTGAGTCGTTCTGCCAGTGAAAGCCACCCGCAGGCAAAGCAAAGAGTTCTACCCCGAAAACGTCTTGCAAAACATCCCAGAGGATAGTTGCTGGCCTGTGGTGTGGATTTCGAACCACCAGAGAGGAGAGGTTTAGGAAAGGTTCTTCTAACCTGGAGAAGACTCTCATCCTCTTCTGGGAAAAACACCCCACAAAATTCTGTGGGCACTGACATTCAGGAACAGGATTATAGGATCCCTGTGTTGGCAGCTGACTGGACTCAGATACTCAATACTCCAATTGTATGTTCCTTCAGCAGATTTTCAGCTGGCATCTGAGATTGTGAGATAGTTGATAAACAGCCCAGAATTACACTAATGACAAAGTGATAATATCTTTGAACTCATTTGGGTTTGGTTCTTCAACATGTCGTTCATCAACATTCTAATACTGAAATAAACAAATGTAAATACTGCCTGATGATGCTGGTAAAAACCACAATAGAAATAGAAGAATTAATTAAAATGGGAAAAAATTCTCTGGAGAAGTACCTATGTGGGACTTCTTGTTTTGGAATATGTAAAGCTGACCATTCTTTCTCTGCCTTTTTTCTCTGATTGAGCACTGCCTTCATCCGTCCATACTACTACATTAATTAACTGCCCTTAGGAAGATGGCATGGAAACACCTTTCCTCTGCTCCCGAATGATGGATGTATTCTAGAATCGGGTATATTAAAATACAAGAAAAAGGGACAAAGTCCTCATTACTTTATATTTTATGAAGATTGCAAAGCATTTCTGGACTTAGCCAGAAGGAAAAACTTGTTCTTTTGTTTTTCAAAACAAATCAATTTCAAAACTGCCCTGCTTGTTCCTTGTGTACTGGCCAGGGGCTATCCTCAGGTTTGCTGGAGTAGCTGCGTAAACAGGTACCAGTAAGAGACAGGAGTGGTGCATCCATGTGCCCGGCGATGGAGGTGAGCAGCGTCCGGGCAGTTCTCATGCCTTCTCTTGGGAGCCTGTGTCCTGCCGCTGGCAGTCAAAAACTTGACCTAACAGAGCCTTTCCTCTCCTCAAGTTCTCTTGCACTGAAGGAACATCTCTCTCCTTCTTGTGTGTGGCCAGAGGGCTGGTCAGTTGGTGGTCAGTTGGGGCAGGGGGAGAGATGAGAGAGAGGGAGGCAAGCGGGGTGTCTGGGTATTTGATCTTTGCCGGCGCAGTTTGCCAGCCACAAGTTGTTATCGCCTGATGCAGACGCTGTGCACGGCACAGCGCAGAGACTGTCTGGTGGTACATTGACTGCCGAGCAGCGACACAAGGAGAGGCTTGTTTAAAAACACAGACACGTAAGCAAGACAGAAACCCCACCTCCATGTGATTGTCTGAGAGAGATCAAACGGGCAGAAATGCCACAGATAGACACACTCCTCCCAGCATAATTGTTACCATCACAGCTGTGGTGGAGAGAGGGGGAGGAGAGCGGATGATGCAAGGAGCCTGGCATCACGCTTAGCAATCGCTAGACTGCACCCTTCCGTAAGAGGCGAGGAAGCACTGGGATCCACCCGAGACAGCCCAGCTCTGCGCGTGGGGCACTGGGATCCACCCGAGACAGCCCAGTTCTGCGCGTGGAGCACTGGGATCCACCCGAGACAGCCCAGCTCTGCGCGTGGGGCACTGGGATCCACCCGAGACAGCCCAGTTCTGCGCGTGGAGCACTGGGATCCACCCGAGACAGCCCAGCTCTGCGCGTGGGGCACTGGGATCCACCCGAGACAGCCCAGTTCTGCGCGTGGAGCACTGGGATCCACCCGAGACAGCCCAGCTCTGCGCGCGGAGCGCCAGAATCCACCTGAGACAGCCCAGCTCCATGCACAAAGCACTGGGATCCACCCGAGAAAGCCCAGCTCTGCACGCAGAGTGCCAGAATCCACCTGAGACAGCCCAGCTCTGTGCCATCACTGGGTACACAGAGCTGGGACCGCAGAGCCAGCTGTGACACACTGCAGCTGCAGCTGCTGCACAAGCCTCCGGACACACGCAGCCTTCCCACCCTCCCTCGTGAAGTTCATCCAGCAGCCACGCGATTTATTCCAGTAACACTGGTTCTTAGTCACTTTTTTCAGAGCTCATTACAAAGAGTAATTAAATGGTCATAACGTCTCTAGCCTTAACCCTATTTAGTAGATAAAGTGGATAATTAAGGATTGTTAGTCCATTTTGCATCTACGGAATCTGGTGAAAGAGGTTAACACAAGGTCACAGAGCTACTCTGAGTCAACTCAGGATTATAACACATCAGTTACTAACACCTTCATCCCAAAATGATGGGATAGTCTGCTGATTTTAAGGAGTTATGGATTAAAACTGCTATTCCTGTGTTATCGCTGAGAAATCTAATACAGAGAAGTATTAGGTGATTTAACCGAATCAAGTACCGGAGAACTTGAAAGGAGTACTGTTATTTTTCATCTGCCAGGAGAGATAAGCACCATCTCTCTGTAAACAAGCTGTGTTTGATGTAGCTAATTGTTCTTATATGCATATCCTTGTACTAACACACAACAAAGCAGTCGGATGTGACAAATCTGATACCCAGCCTGTGGAACTGAGTTTTAAATGTTATTATTTGTAGCTGCCCAGGTGGAACCACAAACCCCTGACTCGCAGTCTCCATCAGAGTTTTTCATTTGTGTTAACTGCAGCGACAGCTCTGAGATGTTGGACAAGCCTCTCCCCCGAGAGCACCTTCCCCGAGCTGACCGTGAGTCGCTGGGGACGGCAGTTCGAACCGCCGCATCCTTCGGGCTATATATAGCTCTGTTCCCATACGCTGTTATCTCACTGCTGGCCAGCCGGCTTGCTCCATTCAGAAGGGTTTATCTTGCCCTAACTGCCGGCCTGAAGGTGGAATGTTATTTTCAGACAATGAGAGAGGCCTAAAGAGAGCTGAATTTTTAAATACTTCCCTTTCCCACATTTTTTTAATACCTTAGTAGTTATGCAAGATACTATAAATTGATGATCTCTGTTTATTCACAACGGGTGTATCAAACTGACAACTTTTCTCTGCTTACATGTTGCAGCTGGAGTTCTAGGGAGTGGAAAAGGCTTCAAACATGTTTAATTTTTGGCCTCGCTCCTCTGGAAGACCAGTAAAGCTCCAGAAAAGACCACGTGCACTTCACATGGGACCTCCAGACAGTCAGCAATGCAGGAAAACTGTCCCAACAAACACAGGACCATTTGAACGATCAGCTTCACGGGGCCCTGCCATCTCCCAAACCCTGATCATATTCCAGAGCTTTCTTAGGAAACGCATGATTACACCCACCTAATCACAGAAAACACTGAAGTTCATAGTTCCACTTAAACGTACTGGAAATTTCAGATTTGAAGAGTGGGAAAAGTAGATGCCCCAAGTAATCTGTATGGAATAAAATGCATCTTACAAAATCCTCTGAAATGAAAAAGCCTTTAAAGGACAAATGCCTTTATTAAATGTGGAAGCAGTATGAAAACCAGAGTTCAAAAACTGCCCTTGTATCTCATATTCTTGCTGAGGACTGAGTGGAGGATCACTTCTTGCCTAGTCATTCAGGTACAATCAGGTGACCCCCACCTGTGCCATGACACCCTGCACCAGGCATGGCCTAACGTCCCCTAAACTGGGTTAAAACTCAAACGCAGCTCAGAAGCTAAATGACTTGGGAGGTGTCTTTCCGGTAGGGGCAGCCCCACCACTCACAGCGCAGCACAGCTCTGCTCTCAGGCACCGAGGCAGTGCTGTAAGAGAATACAAGAGACATCCAACAGGTTTAGACAGCTCTGTTGCTTTAAAAAACCCCAAACTCAACCCACCAACCAGAAGAACTCAAAGCAAAGACTCAAAACCCTCAAGCTTTCTGGAAGAGCTGAAAGCAGCTGGGCCTGATGCAAGGACTGGACCGGTGGTCCAGCGCTGCTCCCTCTCCTGTCTCAGGCTCCTTTCCTCTTGGCTCCCAAGCAATGTCACTGTTAATTGGATGCGGGGTGACCATGTGGCCACCTGGTGCTCTGTCTGGCTCCCAGCCGATCCTCAACGCACTTGGCAGGCTGACTGGGGAACTGGCCACCTGGCTAGTACGAGGGCCACAGCGCCTCTGACAAGCTGGTCGCCAACCTGCTAAGAGAGTTTTTATTGTGGACACTGACAATAACTTCTCTCTTTTGCTCTATTTGTCTTTCTCATCAAAACCTGTTTGCTCACAAAGAAACACCCAACTCACGACCTCCTCCCCTCTTCGCTCTCCTCTGTCTGCCTCAATGGATAAAGACAGACTCCTGCCTTAATTGCTAAATGAGAATAAAATGAGCTTTTCGCCTTCTCCTCCAAATTGTTCCAATTATTCCATGTTGCCTACCCCCACTCCATCCTGTCCTCCTTCTCACCATCATTTGCAACACTCCAGGTTAAAATCTGTATTAGCTGATGAGTATCATGACAATTTTTGAATGGTGTAATTTGTTGCATATTTTTCAATTAATAAAAATACTGATCAAAATTAAGAATAACATCAAAACAAAGAGCTGGACAAGAATAATGTGAAACCAGACTCATGCCTGCAGGCTCAAGTCTCCACTTGCCTTGCTCCCTGTTTTATTATTAGCACTTGCAAACCCTTAGTAAGAAAGCCTACCATTTCGATTTGATTTTTTTTACATTCATTTTCCATATATGTAAATGACTCCACAAGAAGCAAGGCATTGGAAAATGAAGAACAAAGTGCACAAAACTACATCAGTAAAGAATTCTAGAGTTCTGCCAGAGGTACATTTGCGCCTTGAAGGGCCAGCTCTAGTTGACTTTAGTGGGGGACTTTCCATGAGCGTAAAGACCTGGATCAGGCCGAGAAGAGCTAAGGTGGCCCAGGGGGTGGATCTTCCGAACCGTCAAACAGCCACAGTTTAACTGAAGTTTATCCAAATGGAGATTATGGGACTCGTTTTAATCTTCTCGTTGTATACCTGTACAAAGGCTGGAGGGAGGTATGCTGGAGGGTGGTTCTACATCACAGCATGAACCAATACTGCCTGGCACTCTCTTCACGTTCCTTGCAACCTTTTTTCAACTGATTTTCCTGCATCCATGCAGAAGGTTTCAGGAAACTCTTACTGCTTTTTAGGGATCTCTTTTTAGGTGAGCACCATCTTTGGCTGCCTTTGAGCAGTGTCTGCTCTCCTCTACCTGGTAAGCCTCTACCGACGAAATCACTGCCCATCTCTAGAAGAATTTATAGGTGAGTCCGGAACCCACACACCAAACCACAAATGTCACCAGCTGCTCAGAGAATCTCCCTGTCCTCCAGCAGCCTCCTCCTGCAGAGCAGCATCACTCTCCCTTGCAATCTCTCAGATCACTCCAGAGCTCTTGTGGGAAGTGGGGACACAAGGACATTGTGGTGCTGCTGACTTGTGTGCGCCTGCTGACTTGTCTGCATCTCCACCATCTTCCACGCAGTAGTGGTACCTGCTCCTGGTAACGTGTCTCATCACTACTGAACCATGGAGCTAGGGAGGCTCCTGCTTGTTTATTTGACCCCTGACTTACAGCCATGTGTAACTTCACTTTTCTCCCCTTTATACCTCACAGCTCACATAAACACTGGACTACGAATATCCAAAAAAACTCCAGAGATTTTCGCCGACTTGCAGTTTCAGGTGTCTTGTGCTTTGACTGTACCAGAGCCTGAACTGCCACGTTACGAGGTAACAGCTCACTGGCACAGAGCTCCTTCCAACGCATTGGGCTGGCTCAGCTCTTTCTGATCTGCAAGCGCTTCCCATTTTTCTGCCTGGTGATGCATCCCATCAGCCAGGACCCACATTATTTTTTAATCTTCAACCGGTAAAGGGCTACTGAACACGTACAATTGTCATTTCCAAGCGTGACATTTAGCACCACTGGTGTTTTATTTCCCCCATCTCAGGTGCCAGTAGAGTTGACTTGTTGCTCTTTGCTAACAGGCTTTGAAGACTTTCAGCTGTGGACAAGGATGGTGGAAATTGTGGGGCAAGGGATTTCTTACAAAACTGCAGCATTTGGCTTTATCTCAGTAACGTGTGTGACCCTCTTTCTGTTATTTAGCTGCCACTGCTAACATCGACCCAAACTGGAGCTGTGTGGCCGAGCTCCTGCGACCTCCAAGAGCCAGTGAGTTGTTCCTTAGCACCCTCCCAGTGCCCTGCTGCTCTACTGCAGAGCTCACAGCAAACACAGTGGCCGTTTCTGGGTTCTGCACAGACTGATTAGCAGCCTGAAAGCACCTAAATTTTAGTTCCCTCTAAAAGGCTCTTTTCCTTTAACTGGTCTGGCAGTCCAAGAACAGCCCTGTGCACTCTACTACAGACAGTATTGTAAGTGATTGCAGATGATGCTACCAAGGTCTTTTCCTAGAAAATAGGGATTAACTCACCTCATTAAAACGTACACATTCTGCATATCATAATGCAGTATTACTCCAGGACAGTTATTTAAGCCAGCCAAAAGATATTACGTTCTGTGAGAATGAGGATGATCCCTAGCTGTCCTCTTACTCCCCTGCATTCAGAGTTTTATAATCTTTTTAGATTAGTACATAGATATCAAAGCACTGAGCACTTTAAAAAACCTAAAATAGACTACATTAGCTCAAATTTCTAGGTAGTAAAGAAACTCGAGAGGAGAGAAACGTAATTAACTTGGAGCATGGAAAGATTCCCCCGTGGGAAAACCACGGTGCTCTAGAAAAGGGGGTTGTGCAAAGTGCCCGGCAGTGAACACACAGAATCTGGCAGGTTACGCACTCTGAAGCCTGACCTCTTAGGTTGATGCTGGAAAGGTTTTTGGTTTATTTTCCCTTGAGTATTTGTTCTCGGACATTTAAAACTCACCCAGGTTTTTTGGATAGGAAGTGTAATCATCACAGTTTTCAGCGCTTGTCAAGAAAATGAAAATAAAAGCTGTGAGGCTGGAATTGCCTGCAAGTATTTCTCTCCATTCCAAGAACACTTCGGAAGGTCGTGCTAGCACTCGGAGCCTGGTTCTGCTCACAGAGCAGTAAGAGGTGAAACATCCCCTGAGCATCAGAGACAGAAAAGGCAGCAAAGGGAGGAAGCAAAAGTCCATACAAGAAGATGAGGCCCTCCAAAAACCAAAACACTTTTCCCAGATGATTCAGGATTTTTCCTCATAACTTCCTTTTTCTTTTCAACTCACTGAAGTGAATAGCAGTTTCTGGGCTGCTTAATTTCTTTCTACTTCTGGAACAGCCTCTGTGACAAATGACAGTTCCTTTGTATTCCCTTCAGAATTGAGCTCTTAGTCGGGTGTTTATCCGCTGTGTAAAAGCCTGTTCCCACGGGTATGTAAGTGGCTACAGAAAGGTGAATTTTAAAATCAGTGACCGTTGACGTATTTCAGCTGAAAATTTTAAAGTCCGGACTCCCATAGCAGTTATTCCTGTCTTACCATAATTCAATTTCTTTTTAACAGCCTTACCTTACCTACTTGATTAGTGGCATAACTGGTCAATCGGTTTCCCCTTCCCGCTCCCCACACTGTTGGGTTTGGGTTTTTTTTAAATTATGGTTACAGTGTCACTCAAAACAAAACAAAAGATATTTCTTTCAACTGTGTTACGTACCACCAGCCTGATGAATTCTAAGTCATAAGAAATGAGTCCTAGGAAATATTGCTAGGGAAGAAAAAATTTTGCAAACCCCATCCACAAATCTCTGCAGTTCTCAGTCTCTGCCCACTGCTCACCATCTTTGGCTGGTTTACATCCTCTGAACAAAGCCTTACAAGAGGAAAATTGGTTGGTTGGTTGGTTGTTTTTGAAATATCCAGCACAGCTGTAAACACAACATTTCAGAAGACTACCGCAGAGGAGACGGGATAGACACAGTTCGTATCAAGAAATCTTCTGCTTTATCGGGACCTCAGAAATCTTAGGAGATTCCTGGTGTTGCCATAAGATGACAAAACTGCTCTAATCCAGTACAGCCATCAGAGCCTGCTTGATAATGAAAAGGCTGTGACAGAGAAGTTAATACAGATAACACAACGAAGTCTGGAAAAGGGGACAGAGAAAACTCTCCAGGCCGAATGGAAATCTGCCGGGATTCTGTAAACGAACCAAAGAGGAGTTCATTCCCATTTCTTCAAGAATTGGTAAATCAACCTCAGATAGAAATCCTTCTCAATTCCAAAAATTGTCATTATTTATTAATATAATTTCTAACCAAAGATGTCTCTGTGCATTAAAATGGTAACAAACCGAACCTCAGAACCGTCATTTTTTATAACTCCGGTCTCACATCTTGTTCCTTGTTGAGGTTGTGTCTCACTACTGGATAAGCCAGAAGGAGGACTGGTGTAAACAAAGGGCCAACGCTCTGAAAATCATGTCCTGTCACCTGCTGAGACCACTGTCCCGTGTCTCTATCAATCATATGATAACTTAACGGATTATGGAACTGCCCAATAAAACACTCTATTACACAATGATAATCTTATTTTAGTGCAGCTCTAACTGAAACCAGTGGAAGTTTTGCCTGCAAAATATTATGTCATGGTTGGATGCTAATCTTTTCCCTTCAGGTAAAGTTCTACTCCCTTTTTTCACAGGGAGCTCTTAAAACCATAGAACTCAGTCTTTATCAATTTTTTAGGTAACACACATTAATTTAATGACATTTGCTTAGAGCTTCCTGTTTGGAACAAATACAGAAAATACAGTAGAGTCAGGCAATTAATCCTTTCCAAAGCGTTTTTAATTAAGTGCGCTTTGTAACCTGGCCAAAAATGTCACGTCCTGAAATGTATCTTTTTCTAATTATATATATAAACATAATAAGGTCACCACAGGAACTAAATTATGCTTAGAACAAATAATAGGAGTAAAGCAAAGGTGTGAGGAAGCACTTCAGCCAGCAGTGTGAATGCCCATTAACTTTCTGCTACAAACGTTACAGATCAGTTAGATGATTCATTCGATCACAGTCCCCTGCAGCTCTACCACTGGTTTTGGAAGAGATTTTTTCCAATACTTGTTCATATTATGTTTGTGGTGACATTTATTGAAGCATAAATACAAACAAACTTCATGAACATGAATTAATAACCTATTTTAGATAACTTAATATTAATTACAGCTGTTCTCCAGGGGAAAATCAGTGGTAAAAAGGCAAGCTGAGGTGACTGTTTCCTCACGAGATACACTATGAAGAGCCGCCAAACCCCACGCAAGTGTTTGGTTCATAGCTGGAACAACGCTGAATCACAGCACAGTTAACGAGTATAATTGTATGCAGAAAGTTTCATTTTAAGAATGTGTCAAACATATAATTTGATCAGGGCGTGTATGTATCTATGCAGGGATTGTTCATGGCGCATTCTTGCGTACGTGAATCATACGGCATTAGCAGCCACCCACTTCGTGGCACGCGGGAAACTGCAACGTTCCTTCCTGCTAGAAAGAGGCTGGACCACCTTTTCAAAAGCTGACAGCAGTCTCAGCACACATCTGTTTCAACTCCCAAGCCTTCCAGTTAGACCAGTGACATTCGTGATGTTACCGAGAAACAATAGTCACAAATTTTCTAACCTAAAGGATAATTTGAATTTTCTGGTGATAATAAATATTCTGAAGTTTAAGAAATGAAGCATCATTTTGGCCCTTACAATTCTGAATAGCTCTAATTTTTGTAAATTGTTGCTGATTTTAACGGGGGAATAGACCGTCAGTTTATCAAAGTCTGGAAAAGGCACATTAGTTACATAGATTGTACATTAGGAAAGAGCATTAATTTTCCCTTCAAGCGGTATTTCTGTTCAAGATCATATCTTTGTTTAGAAGACATCTAAGATGAAAAATCATCCTCCGAGTAGATACTGACCCGGCTTCCCGCATACCTGAGCCTGTATGTTACAACGTCCTCCATTCCTAACTTCAGAAGTCCATCATCCCTCCAGTGAAGCAGGGACTCGGTCTCAGCGCCAGCTCAGCTCCCTGAGTGGAACTCAGCCTGTTCCACTCCGTGGAACCTGAGTGGAACAATGAGATGTTGTGTTGTCAAACAGGTGATGATTCCCAGATCAGCAGCTGCTGAGAAATTCCCTTTAGAACATCCACAAGCTGCAGTTCCTCTATAGCTTCTTCCGTCTCCCACGTCTCTAATGGAAACAGCATTACAAATAAGATCTTTCTCTAATTTTCACGAAACACCTAAGTAAAGCTCCTTGCACCGCTGAAGCTGTGTTTAATGCTGCAGCATCCATGGGGCAGAGGCTCTGTGTCACTGCTGTTTTACAAGATCTTGAGCAACACATTTCTGCTGTAAAAGCAGAAGTTTAAAGAGCTTCTGGTGATTCTGCAGTAACAAACTAATACGTATGGCTGAATATGATTTAGAGGAAAGAAACTCTTAGAAGGAAATCCCAAATTTCTATGCATTATATATAACTATTAATCAAATTACAGAAGCATGAAAAAAAACCAGGAGAACACCTTTTAATATTGGGATGAGTGCCACGAAACTGCTCTGTGCTGGGTGATGATTATACGAAACGCAACCAATGTCATTCAGATTGCTGGCGGTGCTTTGTGATTTCACGTGAAAAGGAATATAGTGAAAGCAATTTAGAAGAGGGGTGGATGGTGTCAGCAGTAACAACGTCCATCATTACACAGTGCTATAATTAGCAATGGAATTTAAAGAATTAAAAAAGAAACATCTTTGCTTTGTTTTTAACTAGCTGTTTGACTCAGCAGCAATTCCATTGACATACTTGGTAGGAAAGTTCATCTCAGCCTTTTTTTAAATATAAACCCATTACAAGGAGAAATGCCGTGACCAAAGGTAAACACTTCAATACAAAAAGGGCCCTAAAGCCCCCTCCAGAAGGCAGGTTAATCCAAATCTGGGATAACTATGGATTAAAAATACATTGAGTTAGTTTGTGCTCCCCTCTGCCTCATCCTAACGTGCTTTGAACTATTTTCTCCAACCCTTACGTTCACCAACTCCTATGTTATCGTCGTTTTACTTTGATACATAAATCAGTGAAGCGACCTCACATCGCCACTTCGAACCACTGCAAACTGAGATTCCTTCATTTCGTTCTGAAGGGTGAGCTCTAAAGGATAGAAATGTGAATCAAACAGTAGTGCTGAGGCACAAGGGCTTGCACTTAGAGTACCTCAAACGTCGCTTAATTGCAGCTGCGAGATGCTTCGGAACGGCTCAGTGAGACTGAGGAGGGACTCCCCTCGTCTCAGCTACCTGCACGCCCATTCGTAGCAGTTCTCTACGCAAATCAGGTACTTATGCACACAAATTATTCCAGTTAGTGAGCAACAGGAGCCAGTGATAACCCCATCTGCATGTTCGGCTGTAGTACACCCCTATGTGAGCGTGAAAAACGTGTGCAACCTCTGCATGCAACAGTGCACGCCCGATGAGATTGAAAGGGGATCTTTTATCATCTCTGCATTGCTTCACTGTACTTTTAATTGGAATAGACATGTTACTGGCGCTCACTTTAACTCATAAACCCACTCTGAAGATAGAAGGAATAACTTGCTGAAAATATTGAATAAAAGTTTTCAAAATAAGTATATTTGTCCTCCGAGTAAGTGTAATTCTCATATAAACGTTAAAAATTCATCTTCCTGTAGGGCAGTCGAGACCTGCAGGGAATAGTCTTGCATCGAACACTTAGTCAAGGTTGTGGTACGCAATGCTTGTTTTCACGGCGTCACAAAAAGGACACTTCCACTATCTCACTGCATGGGGACAGAGGCAGCACAGCAAACACTGGCTGTACCTCACTGACGGGCAGAAAAGCCAGCAGGCGAATCGTGCCTTCCACAGTGAGCCAGGCTCACGGCTGTCAGCTAGAGCTGCATGTCAAAGGGGAACAGTAACGTTTATATAAGGTGCCCCATCGGGTTAAAGCCAGTAAAACCAGAACTGATAAGCTGCTTGTACCTGGACTTTCATCCTCTGGCTCCAGGAAAAGTAACTGATGTACTAACATGTGAGTTTAAAGCAGGAACCATAGGAAAATGATATCAATGGAAATAGAGATGACTGAATCGAGACGTAGCAAGACACCACCATCGCTGTTAGCAGTATAAACCATTTATAGCCTGTGGACGATGACCAGGTAAGGTGAGAATCAAAATGGAATAGCCACAGGCATGTGAACTTCTTGTAGCAAAAGCGGAAGAGTTGCTGAAAACCTCATCACTTCCCTGTCTTTGTAAGAAGTTTGAAAAGGGGTTCACTTCAGTACAGAATTCTACGGTGAAGAGCGAAGCCTTTGCTCAAGGCCAAGGGTCTCAATCCTGACACACATCAGAGACTGCATTGGTTCATCTCCTCTTCTTCCAGTGCTGTTAAGAAGGTTTGGTGGTGAAGGACACACTTAGAGGTTGTCCTCTTCCTCGTGTTGATGTATAGGAAAGGCCGCAGGAGTACTGCAAGGAGGATTTCTAAAGCCTGAACATACATTGGGAAGGAATCGGAATGCTGCTGTGATATGCTTTGCATTGGGAACACAACATTTGCCCCCACCCAGGCATTTTCTCTCTGCTTGAATTGCAAAAATAGTTATTTTTTCAGTATCTTAAAGCCCAAGTGATGCTAAAATTCAAAACAGACAATGGCAGAAACTTTTGCATGTTATTCTACAAAATCAATACAGTGGATAATTTTGCAGCTCTAGAGCCAAGTCTTGCTTGAGCCACGGAGACGTCACTGTTCACTGGTGAACAAAAAGATGAGAAAACTCCTTGTGTTTTTCCACTGAGCAATGGCATCACACAGAAGGCCAGCTGTAAAATATCTGTGTCATACAAGTGTTGGGGAAATTCATTGATCTCTGCGAAATGGATTTAACTTCTTGGCTAGGTGCTAACTCTCACAGGAGCGTGGACCCCAAAACACTTGATATATTGGAATTTTAAGAATGTTGAAGGCATTTTGCCCTCTTTGCAAACACTGAGACAAAGCTAAGGTAATTTTGGCAAACCGTTTTCAACCCTTATCCTTAATTTCAGTCCCTGTTTCACTGCTCACTGGCTCCAGTTAACACAGTGGGCACTTCTAGAGCACTTTGGACCTGCTGGCCTGCCCCCACCTCCCGGGAAGGTAACGAGCAGAGCCTCGGGGAGGCCAGGCCCAAGCGCAGGGAACCACAAGGTGACTGGGAGCAGCACAAGGGCAGGCTGTGCCTAATGCTCCCAACCAGCCCCACGTTGTGCAGCGCGATGACCGGCTCCACGGACAAGGGGAGGGCTGTGGATGTGGATCACTCTGACTTCAGCAAGGCTTTTGACGTGGTGTCCCAGAATCATTCAAGCCAAACCGGTGAGATAGGGCCTGGACGAGCCAATGACTGTACACCTCTTAAGAGATAAGAAAACGTACTTAACAGGTTCAAAAATTTAAAGTATGCCAGAGAACAATTCAAGAGGCCAAAACTGACCACCGGCTAATGGCCCCTCAGATTTAGAATGTGGGGAGCGATACTCTTCGGCCAGATCCATTATTTTTCTACACCCGAGTGGCATGAAGGATCACCCTGATCTGCAGTTTCGACCCACTGTGTTTCTCATGTTAAATAGAAGACATCTCAGCCGCTACTTGCCATAGAAACAGCTCAAACTCTGCAGTTCTTGATTATAACATTTTTGGCACACCTTGAAGTTTCTTCAGGTTTTTGCTATACAGATAAATTTACACATGGAATTGCTGATTTGCTCGAATCAGCATTTTAGAAAACTTTGTGGCCCACATTAAATGTTGTATTACACTGTTATGGCTGCCAACCTGAGAGGCGACTTTGGTCACTGCTCTTTGATAGGGGCACATGTAACTGCTTCCTGTCACACCAAGGCTCTTGCCGGTTTGCATCTGGATCCACTGCAACAAAGCAGTTGCCCGGGGTGGGTTCACAGCCAGCTCATCTCCAGCATTCACCACACAGAGTATTTTGGGGAAGGGCTGCTGCCGCTGATACTCAAACCACTGCAGACCGTAAGGGTTGCAAAATCAAAAACTGAGGGGAGAGTTTGGCTTCTCAAGTGCACAGTTCCTTGGCTATGTTTGTCAAACAGCAACCGAGGGAGGCGGCAGCCCATTTCTCCAGGACTCTGCTCTCTTCTGTCAGTCACTTCTTGCGAGCATGTGGATTAAGCTCTCTGTGGTCGATGCCTCAGTTTACCATTAGGAACACTGATATTTTAAACCAAGGGTATTTTGAGACTTAACTAAGCGAGGTTTGTAGAAGCTTCTGAAAAACATTCTACTCCAAGTGCAAAGCATGGTTTTTTTTTCATTCTGACACTGTGAATGTGCACCAGCAAGATGCAAGGGGACAGGCCACGCTCCTGATCTCTAGTCACACGCAGGTAACAGTCACTAATGCTGTGCATGTTTCTTTCAAATCTGTAACTCTGGGTCAGCAGGACAAGGTTACTCACTATAAATAGCACTGTCTCAGGAGCAGATTCCACACAAGCCACAAAACACCACAGCAGCGTATCTGTGCGGCGAGACAGAGCGCAACAGCCCACAGAAAGGAGCAGCACCACTCTGCTGTAAGACCTCTCCCAGCAGTTGCTCCAGTTTGGTTAGAACAAAGCCAGCATCAGCCCTTCGCAGCCATCCAGAACAGAGAGCTGCGCCTCACTGCACGCAGGGCCCCATCTCGCTGCTCCCTCATCCCTTCGCCCAGCGCCGGTGCAGACACAGCGCTTCGCGATGTGGGCATGAAGCATCCTGCACGCTGCTGCATACAGACAACTGCATTTACTGTGCCTTTTCTTCCTCCTCCCAGCCCCTCCAGCAGCGTGGTCTCTTCGCTGGTACGTGCAAGTTTTCTCTTGCCGTTTACAGACATGGCTAACGCAGCTTTCTCGCTAATTAAAACGCTGATGAATAACAGCAATGCCAGTGCCGGGGGCGGGGGGTGTGACGGGGCCGCAGGTTGACACAGCAGCCGCAGCGCGAGGAGCGCAGAGCGCCTGGAAGGGGCACTCGCAAGGAGCTACAACGCGTCGTGCCCGCGGCGGCCCGAGGGCAGCGCCGGGGGC
>NW_010396903.1:13313-17236 GCF_000710305.1 Buceros rhinoceros silvestris | reverse complement strand
AATATTAATTTATAATTAATATTATTGATCAGTCACACGCATCTACTAAATCTATCTTATCCAGCACCTTTCTTAATGCTGTTCTCGACATAATTTCTGCTGCATGTTTAATACTCTATTACACATGCTACACATGAAATATTTGATACTGGAAATTTTTTATACTTTTCAGCTTGTTGAAATCATGTTTTAAATATCTAAACCCTGACGTTCATAACTAGAAAGTGTAAAATAGATCAACTACTTAGAATGAAGACTTAAAATAACTCCTCTACAGTTTCTGAGTTACTGTACCCATTTCCTGTTCTCCTTATAACCTAACTTCATTCCAGGTGCAATCAGAGTTTTAAAAAGTTTTTCACCCATGTCTATATCATTGTAATTCTACTTCTACTTTTTATATAAAGAAATTTTTAAATCCCATTGAGTATATTACAGTCCTGGTTTAAGATAAACAGGGTTAGTTTGTCTTTGACAGACACATGAAATAGCCAATGGTGTATTCCTCTCATGACTCCAGCACTTCTTACTGTTTGTGGAGATTTTGATGGGCCTTGGGACTTCCTTAAAAATGGCATGCAGGTGTGACCACGCTCCCTTTTTCTCTGCCACTCGGCGCTGCCATCACCTTGCTCCATGTTGCCCTGCCGATCCACGTGGTCCAACTGCCCAACTTGCTGCCATTGCATTGCAGCCCTGCCCTGCGTGTGAACCACCACCTCTGCTGCTGTTCCTGCCGCTCTTGCCCAGGCACGTTACGTGCTGTCACCATTGCCGTCTGCTCTGCAGGCTCTGCCGCTGCTGCTGCCACCTGAACAGCCTGGTAGCCTCTATTGCGGCTTTTCCTTAACCGTGCACATCCAGCTCCTCGCCCCCCTCACTGCGCTGGTGTTGGAGGGGGTCTCTCTCCAAGTGTTAGGGTCACCAGTTGTGGTGGGCACCAGTTGTTGCGATCGGTCGAGACGGAAAATGCGACAACAGCTTGCGTGCACACAAAGCCTTTATTGAAATACAAGTGCAGCAACTGCTGAGCTTTCTCTCTTATCACATTGCTTCAAATTCTTCTAGTACTTTGTTTATTACACGTGCCCTACTTGGATTGGTTTCAAGTTCACTCTCCCCCAGTCAGCTACTGACCAAGCCCCTCTGTCTCCTCCTAAACGACACACCTCCTGCTGCTGACTGACAGCAGGTTAATTCGGCTTCTTCCCTGCCAGGGTCACGCCCACACGCTGGTTCCTATACAAACTTGTTGTTCTGTACGCAATATCTTTCTATTGTTATTACAATTGTTTCTTAGTTTCTTAAATCAACAGAGACCTCACTAACTTTTTAAAAAATCTCTTATCTTTTTCCTTAAGCCTTTCTCCCAGGAAGGGAGGGGCTAATTAGAGAGAGAGTCTTTCCCGTGATTGGCCAGCCTTGGGCAACCTGTGACAGTTACACACCTTGCATGCTCTCTCAGTTCATTTGTATATTGTCTAGTTGTAAATATTTTCTTTAAAAAGAGCTCAAATGTCATTCCTCACATACTGCCACACCATTATCATTATGTCATCTCAGTAGTGTTCTAGCATATAGAAAACAAGAAAATATCTATAAACAGAAACATTTGAAATATACTTGCTTACTAAAGCAGCTAAGGGAACATTTAATTCGCACTGTAAATGCCAGATGACAAACCATTTGAGCAAAACATACTAAGAAAAGATTTTCTGTTTCTTTGAGTCTGTTGCTAACCTTGGAATCTGAAACTTACACTTTTTGCGCATCTGGAGAAAAAACAAAGTAACACCACAGAAATCAATGGAAAGGCACTAGTGGTTTTTGACTCATTCTTACGTCAGCCTGGAAAAAAAAACCTGTAGAATGCGTTAGTGTACCGTAGAATTCCTTATCATTTTGAATAAAGTGAAATACGATTACATTTCACAACATTTAAAGTTGCAAGTTCAGCTTTGATCTTGTACCTTAAAAACTCAAACCAAATATACTTACCACGTGTATTAAATAACTGACACCATGATCTACCCAAATATTAGTACATGTTGCAATGGAACAAGTCTGAGGGTCTGAGTTTTACACATTTAAAGTTATTTTGACTATCTTAACTTCCAAAATAATTATCTCTGGTAAATATAAAAGGCACTTTCCAGGAACTATATATATTTCAGCAAATGTGCAGAAGCAGTTTCATGAGGCATATTTTAATACTCAGTAGACATTGCTATAAAAACAAATATTGAAGCTGCTGTAGAAATAATTTCTAGGCTCTAAGGCCTGGAAATTACTATGTCACTCCAGAAAAAAGCTTCGAGAGCTTCTCAAAGAAGGACCCAAGAAATATTAGAAGGTTTAATTTATCTTCCTTCTATCAAAGCCACTGTAATTTGTATATGTAGATACAATCAAGCCAATACTTATATTTTATCTGTTGAATTTTTTAACCCTTTTTTTTTTTTTTCTCCCCAGAATGATCTGGACTCTGAATTAGAAGAATATACATACTATGCAATCCAACTCCAGATGACCCAACATCCAGGAATTCCCAGCATGTTTTTATATATTTTATTGAACAGCTATTTCCAGAAAAACTGGGCACTGCTGTCAGTGGTACAATAAAGAAAATACTAAACCATATTGCAAAATTTCAAGATAGAAAAGTAACAATAAGTTCAATGGATTGGATAAACAGTCCCTGTGCTTTAATTTCACATTGCTGCAGGTGTCATTTTCCCCTTTTCCATTGGTCCGGTCTGTTTGGAAGCCTATCAAAAGCTTCCTAGCCCAAAAACTTTTTCCTGTAGTATGTAAATACATACACAAACACACTCCTGCACAGAGTACCTTAAATAACGCTTGCCTATGTTGTTTGGAGATATAATCCTTATATTTGGCAATAAAAAAAATGAATAGCATTGCTGACCAAAGTTTATTTCTCTCTCTATAGAAACCCTACTCATTACATGTCAGCCTACAATATTTTGATATAAGTTTTTACTAGACCTTCATGAGTACAATGAGATTGGAATAAAGTTTCCATTCTATTTATCTGATTCCAATCCCTTATTTTTATAACTTTGATTTCATTTACCTGTGACAAGATATTGATTTTCTTTGGCAGCACCCACCACGTTGCAGATTACAAAATATTTCAGAAATTACTCCCAGACTTTCTCACACCTTATGGATTGTCTAGTTTTTGAGTTACATTTATATAAACTATTTTTGTATCTGTACTGCTACCAAAATAGTGACTGCAGCACAGGTAAACTTACCCCGTGTGGTTGTCATCTGTCTGACTACACACGGAAGTGGAACTGCAGTTGCAAGGACATCTGCTATTGACTACATAACTAGTCATTTCATACCTATCATTAAACAAACTAGTGAGGTTAAAGCTAGCTCAGTTACTGATACATGTGCTGCAATCATACTTCCATTGGATTTCATTGCAGATGTAGCCAGAGGAACTGCATTTGACTAGAAAGAAATCCAATTCAGGAGAGAAAAAATTATGAAGGAAAAGAATAATTAGAGGAGAAAATCTCTTCATTGGAAAATAAAGATTTTGCCCAATGAGATCACTGAGGAAAAATAAGGGGAGCTGATTAATACCAACTGAAACCATTGATCATAAAAGATTTTCAAAGAATGGACATTACTAAAAGAAGTAGCAAGCATGAGGATCTTCATCCAGCTTAATTTATTTCACCAAATAAGTTTCAGTTCACATTTTGTTTTTCTTTAAACTAGTTTGTGTGTTCTTATCAGACTTGTCTTGGTGGGTAACATGGAACCAACAATTAATTCCTCTGTCTTGTACTGGTTGGTGGACTATATGGGACCTTGATATTAATATATCAGTTTGCCATGGTATTGAAGAGAGGAAAGCAGTTTGTGTCAGGAAAAGTATTATCAGC
>NW_010396903.1:7689-13232 GCF_000710305.1 Buceros rhinoceros silvestris | reverse complement strand
GCAGGAATCTTACTTCAGTTAAAGATACCAGTTTAATTATTGTGGTTGACCCTTGTATGAAGATTGGAGGCATGAGAAATACAGTAGCAGCGGAGTTTGTTTATGTACGTCCAAAACCTTCCAGACCTACACATATAAGGCGATGTAAGCATGTAAAATAAGGTAACCACAAACATGCAAACAAGTGCCAGTGTTTCAATATTCCAAAGCTCATCACTTTGAGACATTTTGCTGTTTGGAAAGAATAATAAAAAAAAAAAATCCAAAGAAAATACTTTTCTCTAATAACTAATAGCTCTCTACAGATAATTCACTGCAGTCAATCACCAGTTTGTTTCATTTTCTACAATGAAAACCATCTTAATTTTTGTCAGGATTAGATTTTTATCCTTGTATGTGTTTCATGCAATTAAAACAAATCACTATGTGTTGACAGATCTCCAAGTTGTTATTTTTTCTTATACTCAGTTTCAATGCATTAGAATGGAAAATTCATTTATATATGAAAATCTAAATATTTTTATCATATATAAATGAATTTCATAAAACTTGTGCAAATTCAAGTATTTACCTTTTAGTTCATTGAACTAAATCAGAATCAAGTTTAGTGATACATGTAAAATTTTAGCAGAGCAATGCCTCCTTTTTTAATCCCACATACTCCAGTTCTTTTTACAACATTCAGTTATCTTCTTTTTCTCCGGGAAATACCCTCGTATAAGGAAAAAATTGCCTTCTGTTTTAATCCCCATCATGTCCTTGAGCTAGTCATTCTTTCAGAATGGGGATATCAGAAAGGGAAGAGGTGTTCAATGCACAGTGTAACCAGTCAGACAAAATACCATCCAAAACCTGCTGAAAGAAGCAACAAATTAAACCACATTATTTTTCTTACTCTGGCCTCAGAAAGGTCAAAAAATTACTTCTCCACTGAGTTTAGGATAGCAATTGTATCATCTAATGATTAATTCCTCACAGAAAGTTTTGTCCCTGCAAATGGTTTCCATGGCTGCACTGACTTGACTGAGAAAGGCTTTACATCTTGGCAGAAAAGGCAGATATAAAAGCAGGTATGAGGCATGGAAGTGTCCTGTTTGTTATTTGTAAATATGATGTTTTCTAACAACAATTTGATACCTTTAACAATTTGATAACTTTAATATATTCAATATATATCTGTTTTAGCAGATTAATAATGAGCATCTGAAACTGGTATATGTGATCTCAATGTTGTTGAATTTTAAAAATCATTATGACTGTCAAAATGCAACAAAACACCTGAAGATGAAAACTGCGTGAGGGACAGATGCTCTCTTTATCCTGTCACTTTAAAGGCAGGAGTTTAATTTTTGCCTGCCAGAGCTCAAATGACTTGCACTGCAACACTCTTGCAAAAGACAGAGTGAGTTCAACAGTTTGGTGTTTGACTGCCAGAGAATAGAAGGACTTTCACTGAAATAGTTTACAAATTTAAAAAAAAAAAAGTTTATTAAAGTGACAGATATAATCAATTCGGAATTGTCATTGATAAATGCACTCACTGCATTAGCGCTAATACCTAATATCTAATAGCGATGCTAGCAGAAAGAAATCTAACCCTGGTATTTTCATCATATGGTGAAGGCGCAAACCTTACCAAGAAGGCATCCTTGTCTTGGGTGGGGGAAGAGGAGTATAGCCTGTTGACTGTCCCTGCTAGGTCTTCAGGTTTTTTCCCCTCAAATAGGTATTAACCCTCCTGGTCATTTATAGCCTAACTCTGTTTGCCTCTGCAGCTTAGGTGACATGATTTGGGTGGAGAGCTGAGCAGCAACTTCCTTCGCTATAGCCAAAACAGGGCCATCTTTTCTTCACAGGACTCCCTCCTTCAGTCATTGTTTATGTCAGCTCAAGGAATCTCTGCCGCTAGAGAATACATAGGAATCTCGTGCTCTCAAATATCTTAGCTTGTTGTGCACACCTGACAGCTCCTGCCTGTTTCTTAATTTCCAAGGGAAAAAAGAACGTGATAATGGAGTAATATTTGTGAACGAGATTTATTTTACATTTTACAAAAAAAAAAAAAAAATACATACTCTCAGATAACAAATCAAGCAGGAATAACAAAACTAATTACAGTTTAAAATTTTTTATTGCTAAGACATAAAGTCTAACTGTAAATGAAGATTTGATTGCAGCAGCTGAGCTCTTTCTTCCAGGCAGTGATGTCAGAGTGAGGGAACAGTGGAAACAGCTTGGTGAGGCACACCAGCCGACGTGTAGCTGTGCCACTGCAGGTGATAGTCAGCAGGAGCCTCTCTTCTGAAAAAAGGTAGCGTTCAAATATTTTTGAAGAAAGAAAAGGATGTATTTACAGTGTTTTCAACATAAATAATGATGCCTCCTACGGAGCTACAGAAAATTGAAATGAACAGAAATGTTTTCTAAATTTAATAGGAGAATGTTAAAAGGAGATTTTAAATTAGGAAGAATGTTTCTGAGATACAGTCCTCCTGTAAAGTGTGGATCAGAAGAGGAACATCATCCAGAACTGACACCTAAGCAGAATGTTAATTTTGTTGTAATACGGTATGTATACTTAGAATATTTAATCTTTGAGACTGATAGCCCTTTCCTTTTTTTTAAACCACTGTTAAACCGTTAGGTTTTCACACTGAAGAATCCATAATTCATGCAGTCCTTTTCCTGAATCTCTCTCCTATTCACAAGTTTTACCCTGATAAAGATTCCAAATTATTTTTTCTTGTTTACTGCCAACAGGTTTTTTGAAGTGCCTATTTTTCACTGATTAAAAACTTTGCATGTCAAACTTTTGATTTTATCCCCAGGCCAAGCTCAAGCAAACTCTTACTTAAAACTGCAATTAAATAAATCAAGCTAGCATATTTTGGCGCAGTTTACTCCAACTTTAAAAATTTAATATATTCAATATATTAGTTGTTTTAGCAGATTAATAATGAGCATCTGAAACCAGTCTATGTGATCTCAATGTTGTTGAATTTTAAAAATCATTATGACTGTCAAAATGCAAAGATACAGAAGAGAGAGGGAAGAAGAGAGAAAAAAAGAAGTTGAGAAAGATGCTGGAGAATCTGTAGACTAATTTTTGTTGTTTTCTTCAGTCAGATAAACTGGATGCTGTTGCGTTGGGAAACATTTAAATTACAGTTGCATATAAATAGGAAACAAGAAGTTAGATTATTTGTGGTCTGGTTTGGCAGGTTTGAAGAATATGTTATTCTGTGTTAAGTTAGCAATCACAAATAGAAATGTTAAAGCCATCTTTAAGTATGGTTTATTACAGCCAGTGAAGATTAGCTTTACTCTTTGGAGAACAACTACTTGGTGACAGTGTACCATGTACTATAACTTAGTAAACCATATCTCCACTGATGACAACCACTCCTTTATACTGTTGTAATTACGTTCTTCTACTGGTTTCTAGAATGATTGACACAATTTTGAACATGCCTGTGTAGTCTCACCTTTAGTGGAAATATCATAAGCAAGCAGTGTAAGCATTTTGTCAACTAAGCAGATTTGCAGACCATTGCAAATTGGCCAGTTTGTTAAAATATCTGACAATATATTGACATTATCTGTCAATAATGCTGAGAAATTTTCAAGAAACACAAAGAATTCTTACAAGCTTTTAGGGAAGATAGGATTTCATTGTATGAAACTCAGCATTAAGATTGACAAGGGAAATTAGTGCTCAGATTCAGACTGGTCAGTTCTGGTACTTGCACCAGTCCTCTGACCCTGGAAAGAACCAAAGAAATAAAGACAACTCTAGACTAAACAAGCATCTGCACAGGTCATTCAATATTCAGAGAAGAAAACCTTATGTTCAGGACACTTGCAAGTAAGAATTACTTAAATGTTCATTTAAGATGTTCGTCTATTTGTTTCTAGTATTTTCTGTGCTGTGTTGAACTAAGCAGCTCAAAGCATCCTCAGTAGTTTTCAGAAAACACAAAGAAAATCAAGAAAAATCACAGTAAGTTTAAATCAAATAGCAAATTAGCCATTAATAGCAATGATAGTTTTAACATTAGGAATGCTTACACCTGTGGTCAGGGAGGCAATGAGAGGAGATGCTCTGCTGTGTCTCTCACTTAACAATAAGGAAGAGTTGGCCAGGGATGTGAAGGTCAGGGCGGTTTTGTCTGCGGGAACTGAAAGATGTTGGAGTTTGGGATACCGAGAAAAGGGAAGAAGGTAAACAGTAGGATCACAACCCTGGACATCTGTGAGGGGAGGGGTGAGGGGACTTTGGCATCTTCAGGGACCTGCTTGGAAGAAGGCCCTGGGATTTGGGCCTGGAGAGAAGGGGCATCAAGGAGGGCTTGTGGATTTTCAAGGATTACCTTCTCCAAACTCAGGAACTGACCATCCCCATTTGCTGGAAGTCAAGTAAAGTTGACAGAAGGCCTGCATGGATGAGTGAGGAGTTCCTGACAAAACTCAGACATAAAAATGACTACTTCCGCTTAAGGTAGAAGTAGAGACAGGTGGCCCAGAAAGAATGTAGATGTACTGTCTGAACACGCAAAGATGGATCTTGCCTAGAACTGAATCTGGTGAGGAACATTAAGGGCAACCAGAAAGTCTTTCAGAAGTACTTCATCAAAAAGGGAAAAACTACAGAAGATGTGAACTTACTGCTGAATGGGGCAGGATGACACAGGTCATGGAAAAGGCCAAAATATTCAGTGCCTCCTTTGCCTCAGTCTTTTCTTGTAAAACTTGCCCTCAAGAGAGAACCTTGGAAAAATCTGGAGCAAGGAATACCCTCAGAGGAGAAGGATCAGACTAGAGAACATTTGAATAAATTGGACTTACACAAGTCCATGGTACTTGATGAGATATACCCGCAAGTGCAGAGAGAACTAGGCAAGACAATGGATGGTCACTGACTGTCAATCATTTTTGAAATATTATGGTGATTGGAGTAGATTCCTGAGACCTTGAAGACAGCAAATGTCATTTTTATAATTAGGAAAGACAAGAAGGAAGATCCAGTGACCTACAGCCCCTTGATTCTGGGGAAGATGATGGAGAAAATAATCTCTGAAATAAGTTACAAATGTATGAAGGACAGGAAGGTGAAGATGAGTAGTCATCGTGGCATCGTGTTTGCCTGACAAACCTGATAACCTTCTGCAGTAAGAGGACGGATTTGGTGAACAGGGCATAAGTCTGGATGTGTTTTATCTTGGCTTTAGCAAGGATTTGACACTATTTCTCACAACATACTTATTGATAAACCTGTGAAGTACAGAATAGATAAATGGACAGTGGGGTGTGTCCTGGGTTAGCCAAAACTTCCCTTGTTTTGGAAGCTTTGTTGTAAAGTGACCAATCAGATATTCCCTGCCATGTACATATAAACGCAACATCAATTGGTTAAAAGTTCTGGTGGACTTCTTCCCGTTCCTGGGTGCTGGCCCTTTAAGAAGCAGCCAGTGATCAATCCCCGCTCTCTTCCTCACCCGTCGGGCCGAGGGCAACATCTCTCACTGACCTGCCTGCTTTCGGCT
>NW_010396903.1:0-7487 GCF_000710305.1 Buceros rhinoceros silvestris | reverse complement strand
CACTGCCACAAAGCCGGGAAAACCCATCTCGCCACCACTCGCCGGAGCCCTTTCTGCCCGCCAAGCTGTGCACGCCGTGCAGGACCGCACCCCCTGCACATCTGAGATGCCGAGCCTGCCTGCTACACTTTTCGCCGCCGGGTTTGCTTTGCTTCTGCCTCAATCCACGATAGACTGGTAACACCGTGCTGGTTTCGGGTCTCCCCATGTGGCACCGCGGTGTTTCATCCTTGCTGCGGTTCCCTTCTCCTGTGCCACGTGGCCATCGCCATCTTTACCCTGCTGCCACGGTGTTAACCCTCGCCCTTCCATTTCCTAAAAACCCCAATATCCTACTGGTTTGCCTTTGTGTCATATATATATATCGGTTTGTAGTGTCATTAAAGTTTGTTTCAGTTTTGCAAAAAGTGTATTAGAGGTCTCACTAATTCTTTTCTCCCTTCCCCTATCTCTGGTGGGATAGGGAAGGTATTATTGTTACCTGGACCTTGGCTAACCTCGGCCAAACCGGTGACAGGTGGACTGAAAACTAGCTGAACTGCTGGTGTAAAGGGTTGTGGATCAGGAGCACAAAGACCAGCAAGAAGCCAGTAACTACCATTGTACTCAGTGCTCAAAAAAATAGCAAATACTGTTTAACATCTCCATTAATTATTTCAATAATGGGAGAGTGCACACCTTCAGCAAATTTACAGATAGTATAAAAGTAGGAGGAGTGGTTGATACACTATGTATTTATGCTGCCATTCAGAGGGACCGTGACATACTGGAGAAATGAATCTCATGAAGTTCAAGAAAGGGAAATATCACATCTTGAGGAAGGGAGACTAATAACCTCAGACTGGGGTCTTAGTAGAAAATAAGACATCTTGGCAGAGAAGGGCATGGAGATCTGCATGGACGCAAAGCTGACCATAAGCTAGCAATTTACCCTTGAGTCATAAAAATCCATTGACCTTCAGGACTACATCAGGAAATACATCATGTGCATGTGAATCGGGGTGGTCCTTTCTCTCTGCTCATGGCTAATAAAACATCTCTTGAGTGCTGGGCCCAGTCTGAGGATCTTCAGTGCCAGAGACGTGGAGATAGTGGAATGATTCCAGCAGAGAGTCATAATTAAAGGCCTGGACCATATGAGGTACAAAGAAGAGGTTGAGCAAGTTGGGATAGTTTAGCCTGCAGAAGTGAAAGCTCAGGGAGAAATATTACAATATACATATGTGGTGGGGAATGGAAACAAGTTTAAAAAGACAGGGATAGACCTCTCTGTGCGCACTATGCCAAGTGAAGAGACAATGGTCACGAATTGAAATACAGGTGATTTCATTTAAGTATAGCTTCTTTATGGTGAGGGTGGCCAAGCACTAGGACAAGCTACTCTGAGAGGCTGTGGAGTCTGCATCCTTGGAGACATGCAGAACCCAACAGAACACAGACCTGAGCAACCTACTCCAGCTTTAAGCAAGTTGGACAAGATGATCTCCAGAAGTGCCTTCCAACTTCAGCCATCCTGTGGATGTCTACTTGCCCATATCAGGAATGGTCAGCACTAAGTGATGTGTTACATTAAGTATCTCTCAGTGGATGAGATTTGCTGTAGTTATTTTTTTGTTGTTAAATTTGATGTAATGTAAATTCTTTCCTTCTGTATGAATGCAATCATCTTAAAGCTATGGGAATTTGCTGGTTTTATACACTGTCTTCAGCAATGCATACCAACTTTTAAAGTGTATTTTTTGTATCTTGAGAGAGAAAAAAATGTTTACAGATGGAGATATTAATAAAATGCTAATTATCATTAACCTGCTAACAAAAGTTACAGGTTGCCTTTTGTGAGTCTTGATTTTAATAAAAGAATACTGAAATTTTTAAAATCCATTTAGAATATATATTTTTTGTATCTGATACCTGTCGTTCATGGAATCTTATGACTTAAAATAAAATAAAAGACTAAAAGAAAACAATTAAATTGACGTTTCCAAGCCATGCCCCTGCCTTACTGCATAGTGCCACCTGGTGGCAAACAGAATATTTTCGACTGTTTGTGCTTTATTTCGAGTTCTGACACTGAGTAAAAGGCATGGGGAAAAATAAGCGATACTCTGTCCTTTAAAACAATACTATTTTTCCTTTCAATATCCATTATTTTAAAAAAACCCCGACAGATAATCCTGCTTTTCTTATTTTTTTTACCCTCTTCTTGTGCCCCAAATGATTTCAATGGTGAATGGAAGGAAATAAACTTATTATAATTTCACAGATTATTGAAAACGTGGAATTTCCTCAATTTCTGTTGAATATCCATTAAAAAACCCAAAAATTTTGGTGGATATTCAGTGGCGTCTATGGCAAATATATACATCCTTACAGAGGTATTTATTGCATTTGAAGATATTAAAGAATGCTGTTCTTATGCAAGACTACTCATCTTTTCTGTGTCACTGATGTCACACATGGAGTAATTACCAGTTCTTCTAGAGGCCTTTCTGTATCCCTTTTGGGGTAAGCCAAAGTAGAGATATGGTGATGCTCTATTTATTTTTCCTTCATGTATGCACATATTTTAGGCTGTATTTTAGCCTCGAGACCAACAAGAAAGAGATTAGTCACAATATTTCACGACTGAAATATATTCCTGTACTATATATACTTTTTCTCCTCAGTTCTTGCCCACATCTACATCATAAAACTCCCGGCGAGACTTTCCAGCTACTAAAACTGTTGGCTCCTCTTGACCTTATCTGGGGGACATAATTCACAGCCACTCAAGCAACAGGATTGCAGAGGACAACATCATCATGTAAATAACAGAAAACGACATGAAAACACACCTAAAATGCAATCACCTCTCAGCAAATAATTATTACACCCTACTTCAGAAGCTTATAATCAGTTTTGCTAGTGCAGAAAATAGCCAGTGCTTTACTTGCTGAGGTCTGTGAACCTTTTTCTTTGGTATTAATTGTTTCCAAGTTCCTAATTTCCTAGGTAGTTAGTTTGCAATACAGTGTCACAAAGGAAAGTGGGACTGAAGGGAAGAAGACATTTAAAACTAAACATTCCAGTACTGTCTCTTTTTGTAGAATGATGTTCAAGCTTGGACATTTTAAAATTATTTTTGTTTTCAAGTGTTTATAATTTCTCTTTCTTTCTTTCTTTCTTCTTTTTTTTTTTTTTTTGTAAAAACATCTTTATGCTCGTGATGAATTTAATCCACAAGATGAATTACCCTCAACTTGCATAGCAATAGCAAAATTTTAAATGAAATATGTTCACAATATCCAGATTAAACTTCAATATATTTCTTAAGTAATTTTGTCCTTCTCTGTTTCAATAAACACCTTGTAAGGTAAATGAGTTCATTTTTTTCTTGAAATGTAAGGATGATATAGCTCACATTCTAAGATAATTGTGTTACTGGGTGGTGAAATATAGGTCATAGTTGCTCAGAGGCTGTGGAATCTCCTTGAAAAATACTCCAAACTGAACTGGACAGGGCCCTGTGAAGGCTTTGACTCACTTATCAGGAGATTGGACTGGGTGACCTCTGAGGACCCCTTCCAAACAGGATTGCCCTCTGATTTGATATGCTAAGTTAATTATATACATTAAAATGATACTCAATGTTTTCAAGCCCAGGGACATTCATTACTTATCAAATGCAAAGAAGATAGGTGACACATAGGTGACACTTTTCCAGAAAAAGAAATTACAGGCTTAAAATATTGACAATATATCTGACATTTACTCTGAAACTTAAGGTGACAAATACACAGTGATGAGCTTTCCAGGTATTCTACTTGAGAGAGGATATGTTTCAACTCAACAGGTAATGACCAAATCTTCCTTGATGTTCAGAAAACCAGAGAAGGTTAAAAAGTTTATAGAAAATTTATTACCTTCACATGTCAGGCTCTACAGTGTTGTTGGAGGAAAAAGGCTAAATCAGTTGGCCTGACAGAAAATTACAGGCAGACACCCTCACTAAAAAGAAGTGTTCTCACCCAAAGACCCCTCAGAAGTTAACAGGAGTAGCCAGTTCTTCCATCCTCTATGATGCAGTTCAGTTTTTCTAATTAATGATACCAGGCTTGCTTACATTTTTTAATACTCTCTTCTCCTTACTAGAAGTTTTACAGAAAAAACACCTCCTCCTTGTTTCTACTTATCCTCTCCCTGTAAAGTGATCAAAATGCCAGCAACACTCTTCAGAACATGTAGCAAAAAACTCGAAACCACATGTTAAAATGGCTGACTTGATGAAATTTGTGTTCCAGACTTAAAATATTCAGTTTTTACTGCCAGTATTCTAATGATTTTTTTTTTGTTTGTGTTTAAATCCCCAGAACCAAACTGTACAAGCAGTTCTGGGGACCAGCTGTTACAGCAGCATGTATTTGAGCAGGGATGGTTAGAGATGAACAGAAAATAGCATTGCCTTCCTGTGAAAATCCTAGAGATTTAAGAAATTATTCCAGCCTTTACGAGGAGGAAGCAAATATTCGGTTCAGAGATTCTCTTTTTAAAAACAATGAGAAAAGTAAGCAAAAATATAAAATAACAATTAAAATTATTCCTAAACCAAACCGTCAGTGTAAACTTTGCTTCTGATATGCAAAAACTTTCCTAAACACTAGACCTCAACTGTCCTTCAAAACCCTTTTTACTGTCAAAGGGTTTCTAAGTGAAATCATTACCACTGTAATGGAAAACATTTCTTTTACATCTCCTGAAAACACCACACCATAAAGACAGCTCCCTTTCCATTCTTTGTGTATTGAGCTTGTGCCTGGCTGATTTTGGTAGCAGGTGAGGTGCTACTATCCCAACTCCAGGTCGGACCTACCTCTGGCCAAGAGGGAGCCAATTAGGACCTCTGCAATAAGCATATTTAAGAGGGGAAAAAGTGTTGGGTGAGTTCCTTTGGTTTTGGGAGCAGTTTTGTTTCGGATAGGAGTAAGGTGAGGCAGAGACAATCATGCCAACACCCAGGTCAGTGAGGAAGGAGAGAGGGAGTCATGTCAGAGCAGCCATTCCTCTTCAGTCCATGGTGAGATGGCAGGCTGAGCCCTTGCAGCCCTCAGAGATCAACAGTGGAGAAGAGTCCTGTCTGAAGCTCATGGAGGAACCCATGCTGGTGATTTCACAATCAGAGGACTAATCCCAAAAAAGGCCATGTCTCTAGGGGAGACCTGTGCTGGAGCAATCCATCACTAGGAGGATTACAGCCCATGGAAGGGACCCACACAAGCTGAAGAAGTAAGTTTCTGGAGGACTGTCTCCCATGGGAGGAGTGCCACATTGCTGCAGGGGAGGATTGTGAGGAGTTTTCCTCCTAAGGAGGACAGAGTGGCAGAAACAACATGCAATGGATTGGGACTAACTGCAACTCCCGTTCCCTGCCCCTTTGTGCCACTGGGAGGGAGGAGGTAGCAGGGTTTGGTCTGGGAAGAAGGGAGGGGTGGTGGGGAAGGTGTATTTATTTAAGATGTCGTCGTATTTATGATGAATGGGATAATGTCCTGCTCAGATTCAATTAGTGAATTGGAGGAGGTTTTGTTTAAATGAAATTGATTTAATTTCCCCAAGTCAAATCTGACTTTTGCCTCTGACCATAACCCATGAGTGAGCCCTCCCTGTTCTTGGTATTGGCTCTCAAGCTTTTTTTGTTGTATTTTCTCCTTCCTATCTCACTGGAGAGGAGTAGGAATGAGCAAGAGGCTGAGTGGTGCTTTGTTGCCAGCTGGGTGGGCTCAGACCTCTGTTCTACAGGATGTGTGAGTGGGTTTGATCAGCTTTTAGACTTGAGGGTATGTGGAAGCACAGGTCTCTGCTTCCTTAGGGTGATGTGGTTTAGACCTGGTGAGCGAATACAGCCAAGCAGTCATTCTGTTTTCTTTTGGGGGAGAAAATACAGAGACTACTTAAGGGTCAAGGCAGGGGACAAGGGAGGCCTCGCTCACACTTACAGTCATGGACAAAAAAACAGACTTGACTAGGGAAAACAAAACAAATTTAATTCAAAACAACAAAACGCCAATCAAAGCACCAATTAAACCAGAGTAGAATAGAAAAGAGAATAATGAGATCTTAAACACACCTTCACCTCACCCCTCCCTTTTTCCTGGGTCCAGATTTACTACCTACCATCCCAAACTCGGCACCAGAGGGATGGGAGAACAGGTCCTGTGGTACAGTCAGTCAGCTCTCTCTCTATGTTGTTCCAGCTGCTTGCTGCATAGAAAACATGCCTCACGGGTCCTCTGGCCATGTGGTGTTCCGCCCCAACCCTCCCCTCCCCCCCGAAGACACCCTGGCATTAACATCTCCGGCTCATATGGGGGTCTGCTGTCAGGGTTGGCTTTCCCAGCACCGAGCTGACCCGGTGCCAAACTTCCTCAAAGTCACTGTATTTTTTCAGGAGTTCCATGCCTCTGCTCTGCTGGGCTCTCTACAGCCTGTCCATTTCTTCTGATAGTGCTCTAAGGGGGTTGCAGGGCTTTCAGCCAACTTACCACACACTGAAGGAAAAACTGTGGTACAGACATATATTCAGCGAACTTCTCCTGGTTACCTTGGTGACCACATGGTCATTCTCCTTCCACTCTACCCCCTCCAAAACAAAGTAGAGCTCCAGAACACGAAATACATTTCCTCCCTTAAATAGGCTTAGTTGCAGAGGTGCACGGCAATTGGGCCAGAGGTGAGGACAAAATTGGAGTCAGGGGGCTCTTGTTCGTAAAGCTGCTTACAGGGACCATATTAAACATCTCATCCCCTCTATAAAAAAGGCACCACAAAAAGGCAGCAGCCTCCTCACCCAGGACTGAAACCACACCAAATCCTAAACCATGACATAGGGGTACCCAGCCAAGGACATTTTCAGATCAAACCGGAAAGTACATAAAGGAGGAAACCATAAACAAGAACATACAGAGACACAAAACTGACCAACACATTTTAAGGGAGGCATTACCCAGAACAAAATCTGGTGATTCGTTGTCATTGGTAAGAGTACTGGAACATGCAAACGTTCATTTCAAGAGAATTACCTGATCAAGGATCTATCAGATAGGATGGCAAGGAAGCCATGAACAAAACACGCAGAAGCACAAAGCTGACAGGAAAATATAACAGAGACAAAGACAAGAAGCAAACCTGGTCAGTCACACAACCTCATGGTCTACCAAGGAACTGTAGGCAAAGTGGGGCTCTGGTGTCCGGTGAGACCGTACAAACTGATGAAGGACTGTACAGGAGAAGGGGATTGGGAAGAAACAAAGAGGAGGTAGTCAGAAAGCATCATGAAAAGCAGCTGGGCACGTATGAAATGGATTGGTGACCACGCTTGTCCAGATGAGGCATGTACTTGATAGCTGCAGTAGCTGGGCACGTATGAAATGGATTGGTGACCATGCTTGTCCAGATGAGGCATGTACCTGATAGCTGCAGGCCTTACTATCTTCTTAATAAATGCTTTTACC
>NW_010396902.1:3210-22048 GCF_000710305.1 Buceros rhinoceros silvestris | reverse complement strand
GGGAGGGTGGGCGCAGAGGGGAGTGAAGGTGGGGGGAGGTCCCTGTGTGCATTAACTGTAGTGATAACTTCTGATTTCACAAAGCAGACCTGGTGTTTGACGAGTACGAAGATAACTAGTTACACCTGTAGAGTGAATGTACAGAGAAGGATATGCTTCCACACTTGCAGTAAAAACATGGGAAGTGTCTGGATTTATATGTCAGTACCCAAAAGTACCTGCACCTCCAGCAGGCATTTACATTCTGCTTCTGATCTGAGGTGCCAATCATGTTTTAGCTCCTATCATGAAAGGAAGAATCAGTGGAGATATTAACCTGTAGAAGCATTCACATATGCAGGGTTTCCATTTGGAAAAAAACATGTGCAAAAATAAGGGCAAAAAATGTGACTTTCCCAGTCCTGTGAACAAATATCCTAGTGGGGCTGAAATTGCAAAAGGGTTTAAAGTGCAGCCAAAACCTAAGTCACATAAAAGACACGGCTATATGTATGTCCTGATTTGTCCATAAATCCTTGGTGCTACACAAGTGATGCTGGGCAAGAAACAGAGTCCTGAAAAATATGGGCGCACCTGGTTACGTAAAGCATGTATCTCACGAAACACCAGTTCTTCTCAGAACTCAGGAGAAACCCTGGCCTTAGCAAAACACTGCCACGTCAATGGGCATCAACAGTTCTGTCTTAGTGCTGCATCTGACAATCTGTCCTTCAGCAGACACTTAGGATGGCTCTTTTTTTCTCACACTGCTTTTAAACTGCTGTAATTATTTCTGGTGATGTCAGCTGGCAGTGGAAGCAACTAAGATTTCAGCCAACATTATTTTTGGCTGCTGGTGCTGAAATGAAGCAGGAGAGCTTGTGAAAAGCTGTATGCCCTTTGGGTGGCGCCTGCTGCAAAGCTTTTGGTTTCTTTTGAAACATGGTATTGCTGAGAAATGTCCCAGCCTAATGCTGCCTGGGTGGACTTTAAGACTCCAGATCCTTTGGGTACTGCTGGAAGAGGGTGTAACCACAGAGCATCAGGGATATCTGGTATGCAAAGAGAGGACAGAAAATAGAAAATTAATTCCATCTATTTATAAATGCAGTTTGCATTTGTAAGTGCGAGTCATTTACCTCTATGGGTTTGACTATTGAAAAAATAAGCTGTAAACATAGTTTATTAGTTATTAAATTTATTTTTTTTAAATATTGTTGACATATATACCCATGAATAACACAAGCCCTTGCCTACCCTCACAGTTAAAAGAACTGAGAAAATATCAACTGCCTTTCTTTTTCAGATACTGGTAGTCAAGGTGGGAAGAACAGGTTTTAAGAAAGGCTTTGTTTAGCACAGTCATGGTTAGAGCTGGGACACCTGCCATGGGGTGTAAGTGTGTGGGCTGTTAGATCTTGGGTCAGATCTGATTTTCATCACTGAGTGATTCTCACCCGTAAGGACCTGGTGGTTGGGGAACGTGAGTCACAAGTGTATCCGGGCTCACCTCCCACTCAACCTGCCAGGCCAGCAGAGCCAGGAAGCAATGTTGTAATGTGCTGCTGGATGTGCTGACACCGTGCTACTAACACCTCCATCTCAACCAAGGGAGTTGAACGCAGGTCTCTCTCTGAGCTTGGTTTCCTGGGATTGTTTTAGAATTGTTTCAGTTTAGACATGCAGGGCTTAGCTCTGCCCTCAAAGTCTCCCCCCTTTTGTAATCCAGTGCTGCACAAATGCTGTATGTCACTCGTATTTATGATATTATCTTGTGGCAACAGGAAAGGTGAGAGGCACTTCTAAGGAGCTGTGATGTGCCAGAGTACAATGACAAAACAAGGTTGGCCGTAAACTAGCTTATTGATCAATTACTGGAATCAATCTTTGGGAAAAGAAAACACACTCAAAATACCAATAGAAGAAACACAAAGACTTAATTATTCAACACAGAAGACTTTATTTACAATTAGACATAAGGATCTCAGACAAAAGAGTTCAAGCTTTGTTTTACTTGTATTGAGTTCATTTACATTTCAAGATAAATGTTTATCTTGCACTGTTTGAACAAAAGTAAATACTTAACATTAGCCTTAATAACATGAATTAACAAAAACTGCAACTGAGTCTTTGGACAAAATAACTACTAATTATAATTCAGGTGCACTGTAGGTGCTGAACATTTAAAAGTTTTAGAAGTCCAAACCTGCGTTGAGATCAATGAGATTACACATATGAATGAACTATATGTCTGTATGCAAAACTGGGCCCTGAGACGTTTAAAATCATGGCCTGACTTGCTGGATCACTGCTGCCAGAGCACCACATTGCACTAAACAACATGAGCAGAGCAGACAGTAACTTGCTCACAGTGGGCTTGAAGTCAAAGAAAATGAAGCTGAAATGCTAGTGTAGCAGAAATGACTGGAGCATTGCTGTTATTCCTTTCATGAAAGTATCTCACTGGCTCGTTCTGGCAAAAAAACCCCTTGGTGTCAGATCTTGAACCACAGTAGTGGTTCAGAGTGTGTTCAGTGTTTCAGAGATGAAGGTGACTTAACGACTTCGGCTGTCCTCATAATTTTTTGACCAGTCCATAGGACTCTAGGGATGCCTTCAGTTGTGTCAAACTGTTCTCAGACTAATATGGGAACAGAGCATCACCTACGACACCATCAGTAAAGATGAGAGAAAGGACTTGTTTCTCGCTGACTAGCAAGCACCAAGTAATCAAATGCACAGGCTCTTGTAAGTGAGAGCAGAGCTTCCCTTGAGCGTTGTGGCTCCTTCACTTCTTTTGCTTTGTTACTTTGCATTTTCAGTGCACAGCTGGAAAAAGGGTGCAGCAGTGTACCACATAGACCTTGCCTTCAAGAATAAACTCTTGGGATTTCTGTGATTCATCAGCTTTCTTGATAGCTACACAACTTTGTCCACAAGGAACATAGGATTAAAACACCAGCATTTTAGTCTGTTGAGTTTTCCCCTTTATTTCCAAAGGGACAAAACATGTTATTAAGGATATTTGGCCAAAGACCTTGCAAAAATCCTTTACAAGCAAGAAAAACCTTTCTGGTTTGAAGTCCATTGTAACATTATTTCCACAAACAAAGCTATGAGAGGCTGGATGTGTCCAATTTTCCCTTTTTCTTTGCAGCTCTTATTTAAAGGGACAAAATCTTAGAAAGTGCTGAACTGATGCTCTCATTCTGAATTCAGTGAGTCCGTGGGAAGAGACCCACATATTGAGAGACACTCAATATCTGCCCCATTGACTCTCATTTCTAAGATATGGCATTCAGATTAAATGAAAAAGTAAACCATTTACACAGATGGCAGTGTTTGCTACTTGTCTACAGGCTGATGCACTTCATTAAACTAATGGTTGCACAAATTTCCTTGTGGCAGATGGTTCAATAGAGAACATCAGTAAAGAATTGGGGCTACTGTTTTAATTTATGATCTTCTACAGCAAGGAAGTGGAACTTTCTGAGGTTTGATCAAAATCATTATTTCAGTCTTTCCTGTGTCTGAATCATTCTGGGATATTTTTTCTTGACCTTAAAGGTGACATATCAGGTTATAGTCTAAGAGAAGCCTTGGGTGAAGTGGGGTTAAGGCAGAGCAGGGGCTTGTGTTGAAGCAAGAGACAGAAAGAAAAGCAGGTGAAGGCAACAGAAAGAGCAGTGGAGCAGGTTGGGAGAGTTAGGGAGTTGTTCAGATTTTCGTGGTGTCAAACGCTGGTGAGCTCCATCAACATATGAATAACTACAGTGTGTCTATGAGCCAACTCCATGTAAAATGTATAAACCACATATTTCTGTAAGTCTTTTATTAACTTCATGTATCACAGCTAGTAATTTTACATAATAATCTTCTCATTCAAGGCAATTCACATCCCTGAATAGAGAACAGAGAGCAGTTCTACTGCAGCAGCTTCCTTTCCTCGAAGGAACAGAAAGAAACACTGTAGAGAATATCCAGAGCACAGCATGAGCTCGAAGGTGTTGTCATTCCCAGCCTGTGCTCAAAGGCAGAACATCAGCAAAAGGCTCTCATTTGTCTTGCAAATCCAAGAAGAAAAAAAGTAGCAAGTTGCATAAATGGCAGAAGGTGGACTAAAATCCAACTGCACTTCAACTTCAGTCTGCTTGAATGTCATTTAAAATTTGTGACAAAAAGTTCTTTGAAAGCATAGTTTCTATGGTGGCCTCTCTAGTGATGTCAGAAACATAGACCTTTGGGAACATCAGCTTATTTGGGTTAGTGAGTTGGTCTTCTCAAAATGGAAAAGCATTTTGAATTCCATAGCATGTGGCCTGGCTATGCCTTGAATCATACCTCTCGTCTCTGAAGTTTAACACGCCACTTGGCTGAAATTTCAGTTAAGCATTGACTACCTCTGACGTCTCTTGTTACCTGTAGTGGAATAAATTCAGCATGTGATGAGGCAAGTCATCATCTTAAAAATGTCTCTTTACTACAGCATACTTTCCTCCATAACATTCATGTCCCTGTACTTCTTTTAACTCACTCCAAAACTGTGTTTGTTTTCCTAGATATCAGTGCATTAATCCACCACTTGGTTATCCTGCTCGTGATGGGTGTATATTTAGTCTTAATAGGCTAGGTGTGTTCAGGAGACATTTAGACTAACATGAAATTCGTGAATGATGGAGAGAAAGAAGTGAGAATCCCTACCCAACACTCAGTAAAAAATGTCATTTACAGTGGTGTCCCCAAATACCAGACAGAGCCATGTCCTGGAGTAGCACAGGAATATGGAGACGTGTGGCTTCCGTCTCTGAAAAGTATTAGAGGGCACTTCTGAACAGTTTAGCAGCAATCTTGGATAAAATACCTATTTTCACAAACTCACAACAATCTTGTTGTGTTTTGGAACAAAAAAATGTTGGTCTTTGATTTGGTTCCCGGTACCCTCTCCTGAATGTGTTTAGGAGCGTCCTGAAAGATTAAGGCTGGGAAGAGAATTTGAAAACATTATCTAAATTATCTGGGTGATTTCCCACAGAACAACTGCTGAATTTACTAGCACTTAAAAAAAAAGAACAGATAAATAGGTAAAGATTCTGAACTTCTTAAAACCCTGAGGAAAAGTTACTGCTGAGGACTTAGGTGTTAAGTGTATACTTACTTATTTTAATCTCTTTGACCTGCATGTGCAATAGGAAACCATGAATGCGAGGAACAGCACAGAGCCTGCGATTATTAATGCCATCTGCAGTATGCTCAGCAGCTGGACCGGACCAGTGACTTTTTTTCTGAACATTTCTGCTTTTGCATCCCCAATCACAGCAGTCTGAAACAGCACAAGAAAAATGCCAGCGAAAGGTAATTATGCAAGTCCTCACTTGCTCAATATATTCTTGGCATGTGCAAATCCCACCATGAGTTTAATTGCCCAATTTCAGAGACTGAAAAAGCTAGGTACAGTGTTTTTTTTTTTAAACAGTGAAGATTAATAGACAGAAAATCTACTAACCTCATTTAGCCAAAGAAGAGGGAAAACATAAGGTTTTTTAACTTTTGATAAAGCTCTGAAATGAGAAGATAAGTACAGCGTGTTACCTTTAGTTTGGTGCATAAGCCCAGTCTCTACTTAAATATTTTTCTTCTCCTCTAACTACATTTCTGTTTTCCAGGTATACCTTTTTAGTACGGATATGGAATGAAAAAAATAAGCTTACAATTAATAACACATTTTACATATCTTTCTGTCTGGTCTTCCATATGTGGCTAGTCAGAAAGAAGAAAAGCTGAACACAGCCAGGTGTTGGTGGGAGGGTTGGAAGATCTGTGTGGTGTTCACCTGCCAGATGTACAGGATCCCGAAAGGCACATCTATACATGTACATTTGTGACAACGAAGAGAAAAGAAGCATCTAGAGACCTGTCAGTCCTTGTGATAAAATCCATCTAGCAACAGAGCACACATAAATTCCCTCTCTCTTTGGATTTAGTACATAAAATACATTTTGCCTTCTAGTTCTTCCTCATGGTCCCCATCTGGGTTTTGTAACAATGATGTTTTTAAAGGCATGTTGCCTTGTAGTCTTCTGTGAGGAAATCGAATGTGTGTTAAAATACTTCAGCCATTCCTTGCTCAAGAGGGTTTCCTCTTTTGATGAAATTTATGTTCTCTGACAAGTCATGACTGAAGTTTTTGCAAGACAGACAAAAAGGCTTTGGGAAAGTATTTTTATTCCTTCTTTCCCCGGCCATTTCTACTGACACTCTCACAGACTAGTCAGCCCTCCTGAAAAAAAATCGTAAAAACCAAAATGATGAAGAAGTACTTACTCAATTTTTGGTGCAGGCTTCACAAGGAGGTTTACTTGCAACCTTTTTGCAAACCGTAGTGTAAAACCAGTGATCTAAAAAGTAAAAAATACCTCCATATTAATTCAAACTTTTTAATTGGATGCCTAAGCCTAGAATATGGACTGCATCAAAAAGCACTTTGGTATTATTTTATCCTTATGTCATTTACGGAATTGTAATGTTTCTTAGGTTTACTCATTTCTCATAGAAGTTCTGATTTTGTGACTTTACCATAGTTACTTTTGTAATTTGCAATTAAAACTGAAGAAAAAAAAAGTTAAAAATACTAAATTAGTCATGAAATGTTTCATATAAAAATTTTTTTAGGGATTTTTTTTACCAGAAATTAGCTAAATTTTCTTTTTCCATAAGAACAATGTTTAACTTGCATAGGGACAAACCCAAGCGATTCATATCAGAACAAACATCAAAAAACAAAGGACAGTTATTGTCTTTATCTCCTTTTCCACTCTGTCCTCCATAAAAACAAGAAAGGGTACAATATATTTAGGAAATTCTGGTTGATGTCTCTATTCCAAATAAGGTGAAACAAATATTTAACTTTAGATGTTACATAGCTCAACTGTCAAATTATATGACTAAAAATATATTAGTGAGAAATCCTGAATTTTACCTTTTCATCTAAATTTAGAGCAAAATACAATTTTGGAACCTTAGAATTCATTACACAACTCAGAAAACTTTGGTAAATGAAGTTAAGAAATTGAATCTCTGGAACAGAAGTAGAGGTAATATTGGAGGCAATCAAAATCAGAACTGTCATAAACCCGTTTGGGAGCTCTGTTGGACAACCCAAGTCATGAAGTCTGTATTAGGTCTGTTCTAGACTGGTCCGTTTGGACTTCTAGCAATTATCTTGGAAATCAACCTATATTTATTTAATTTCAATTGAGATGATAATTATACCAAAATGGCTAGTTATTTTCATCAGAAAATGAAAAAACTTAACTATAGAGGCAACAGAAAGCATTCGTAGAAAATAGTTTTCTCAAAGTACTTGGCGGTCATAGAAAAGCTATAGCATTCTTCAGAGTTTGCAGATACTATTTAAACCCACATTCACAGTAAGGAAAAATCAAAACTTATTCTCCAAACTTTGAAGGATGAAATGAGACAAAGTTCTGCTCTAAATTTCCCCTGCTAAAACCGTAACACTTTAGATGAGCAGGTCTTGCAAAAGCTGTATCTTGCAAAATACCGTATCATCTTCTGCTTGTCTCTCTGGTAAAAGGCTTCCTCTACTATGACTGAATTTTGAGTTTACTGAGTTACAGTTATTAAATACTTGGACTCACAGGTTCTATATCTAGAAATGTCTCATGCTCCTCCTCATTTGGGCTCAGGCCTTCAACATTATTCAATATAGAATCACTTGCATGAAGGAAATGTGGAAGAGAGATGAACACTGGTCTTCCTATGTGAAAAAACAAACTCACTTGAATCATTAAGCCTTGTTTCAACGCTCATGAGGACATTTTCCACGCATACATTGTTTTTAATATAGACACACAAATTTGATAAAAATGTTAGTAGACCCACCCAAAAATAAATTCCTGCGATTTCTGTGATTCTGCTGTCACACACACACACCCATGCGCAACCTGCGGGTGAATTATCACAAATACAAGGCTGTGACTATCTCTGGCTTTTATACAGTGCCCCCTCCTTCGCTTTCTATACGAATATAGAATACAAATATTTCTGTGGTTTCACAGGTATCTGTACTATCACAATTTTGCATAGCATTATGCAAAATACAGAAATATTGTAGTCCACATTTGGGGAAACGAGGCTGCAGAAATGTGAAAGGTCTCACAGGCAAACTATGGAAGAACTCACAGACAAACAGGAACATCCTGGATTTTAGGGTAACACCTCGACTATGGGACATGTGCTTTCTCCCCGGATAAATGGCTGGTTCGGCAGTACCATGTCACCACTATACCTGCTTTGCAGGCACTGATGTCTAGGACTCCACCTAACGTGCAGTTCTCTGATATGACTTTATCTGTGCAGAAGCAATAATTATCTTCAACTTCAACCGGTGACGCAAATGCTTCACGAGGAACTGTGAAACGATACAGTGGGATTCCCTTCACTTCTTGCTTACTCCGGAAAACTCCATAGATTGATCTGAATATAAAAGAGGAGAAGCATGTTTCAGTCATTTGGATTAAAAATCTGAATTCATGGCAATACTGCTTAGGGATACCCCAACTGTCTCTCTCTTAAAAGAAACAAGTACTCCAGGAAGCCAGTATCCAGAATCCCTTCACGCTGTTCAGCAGTTTGTAGGGATGTTCCTCTGTAATAGTGAATATTCCACACTTTCACAAGAGGATGTAAAAGCTCAGTGGTGAGCGTGATAATACACAAAAAGACAGACAGAAATACTAATACTAATAATAAGCAATATACACAAAACTATCAAAATAATCGAGCTCTTTTCTCTACACACTTCTACACCCACTGTATGACATTTTTGAAAGTCTTTGGACTACAGTAGAGATAGTTATCAATATAAATCAGCTCTGCTAAAGGTTTTGTTGACCCTGTGAAGCTAATCTAAGCTTTATCATTCAGGCAATGTTCTTCATATAACTTTTTTCTATTACACGTGAATCAGAACACCCCTTAAACTTCTTCTGGTTGGTACATTATCAGCTGATACAGAGATACGGTTGTTGCACAGTAATGTGACCAGGGCAGCAACACTTTGTACTGTAGCCAAACAAAAGAAGGGTTCAGGGTTTTGCAATGTGGACAGAACCAATTTCCATGACCCCGTTTCAGCATGACCATTTTGTCATTGTTACTGTTCTTCATTTTTCATTAATTATAGGAATTAAATAGCCAAAGGGATCTCTCAAACTGTGTGAAATCATCCAAAGAATTTCATAATTTCTCCTCTGCATAGAATTCCCTTTTCCATGACTTGTGAAATGCTTTCCAGTTTGGGGATACAATTACCCCACCAAAAAAAAAAAAAAGCTTTAACTTCATGTGAAAACACTGATCTTTAAAACCAAACAGTCTGCAAAGCAAATACCCCACTTTAAACCTAGTTAAAAGGCAGCAGCTGTTTCCAGGCAGCAAAATAAATATAGGGGTCAAACCTCCCAAAGTAAATACACCGTGATGCACTTTAAATCTTTTAACATTGCTTTCAGCAATCCCACTGGAGAACTCAGGGACACTGGGATAGCCACAGCAGAAGCAGCAGGCTCAAAAGCCATCAGTAAGGAATGGTTGAGTAGGTTTCTTTCTTTGTTAGTACATAAAAATAAAATTTGTAAAAATACCCTGTGTGAAAACAATTTTGCGTATCTAGTAGGTGATAGCAAATCCTGTTCTGCATAGATGATGTCCTGCAGAAATGCCAAAGATGGGCCTAACTGGTCGCTGTTGTAGTTACTGCCTTCTCAGACCAAATAAGGCAGGTTACAGACTGGGTCTAATCTCAGACTTGAACCCTGTGACCCTCAATGTCTTTCATAGATCCGTAACACGCAACAGTGTCAAATATTCCTGAATTACACATCTGTAACTGGCTGAAATAAAATACACAGCAAATAGCTCACTACTTGACAAAATAGAAGTGCTAGAATCAAGTTCTGAATCATGAGCACAGCTCACAAATTTATTTGTGTTTAGGCGAAATGTTTATGTTGAACTGTCTTGGCTGCCTGAGCCCGAGCAGGGTCAATGCAACTGCACTCTGAAATGAAAGAGCATTCAGGAGGCACATGCAGGTGTGTACACACACCAGGAAGGGACCAGCCTACCTGCAAATGTCGGAGGAGAAGAAGCGCAATTTCTGATTCTTCTTAACAAATGGTGGGAATGATGCCCCATCTGTGAATAAAGTAAAATAAGAGCTTGAAAGCAATTCCTCTTTAAAGACATGATTTAATTTCTAGCTCTATACTCAGCCCCTACTTTCCTATAAAGCTGTGAAAAAGCTAAACAAAATGAGTCATTTATGGGGAAAATATTTACGTAAGCTATATCACAGTGGCAGGCACTCCACAGATAAGATTGAATTGGTTTTGAAAGTGAGCCAAATTATGGCAGCTATTTATTTTTTTTCCACAGGTGTAAAGCTATAAGATCAAGCCCAATAAAAACAAAGGATAAAAAACAGTCCTGCTTAGTGCAAATCCAAATACTTGTTGCCATTGCTTCAAGGTTTATGCAGTCTGAAGACCTAAACCTTTCTAGAGATACTTGATTCACCTGCAGTTATGGCACTCAGCACGTACAAGAAAGACAGCTTTATACTTCAAAATTCCCTATTTAATAATCACTGCTAAACTTTTCACCAAAAATTCCTCAAGTGGACCTCTTTGTAAGATGTGATCCTCTCCACAGCTAATGGAGAGAAGGAAGCACTTCTAGGGCAGAACCCATCTCACCCTATGTCAGACGTGCAAAATAGGTCAGAGGAACAGCACTTGGATGATGTATTTTTCTCCCCTCAGTACAATAAGAAGACAGCCAGCCAGTACACATGCATATTTCTGCATTGCAAGCGTTTTCCCAAACAAGATGTTGTAACAAACTTTTAATGAGTACATTTGTTACTTCTTGCTACAATTTCTGTTTAGTTTCTTAGTCAGCAGTTAAAACCAAGGGATTGAAAACATCTTTGAATCCAGTTGGCAAGAGCAAGAAAGCTAAATTACATACTGCCACTTGCCCACTGCTGACAGAGGAACTTTTTCTTAAAGACCCAAGACCATCCTAGACACGCACTCTATTTCTAAATTTTGGCAATCTTGGAGAGTTTGCAAACATGGGTTCATTTCAAGCCTCATACACGAATACTGCTTGATATTTTTATCTAGGTATTTACTTATACTGTATATGCTCTGTTGTGGTGTGGAAGCTTACAAGATAAGAAGAAATACTCACGGTTCCTTACAAGTCTTTTTAAACCTTCTCTAAATACATGCTCTCTCCTGAGCAGTCACACTGAATGCTCTTGTAAACTGTGCGATAACCTTTGTTAACAATGAAAAGCTCCACATTTTCACTGTGCTGGAGCACTTAGTCTAGTTAGCTGAGTATATTTCTTCCATCAGCTGTGGAAGAAGAAAAATAAAAAACCTGACCTTGGGAAAAAAGCAAAATTATCTATGCCAGGTAAAGCAGCACAGGAATGGGAAAAAAGAAAAAATAAATTCCAATTTCATCCCAGACTAAACTACTTCTTGTCCTAATCCATCCCTATGTGCTTGCTAATTTTGTCTGTTGGCAGGGAATGGAATAATCAAAGAATAAGTGAAACAATCAAGCAATATATATATATAATTTTTTTAAAAAAATTGTAGTTTGTTATATTTATAATAAGTAACCTATAGTCATGTAGGCGTGATTTGTAGCTGAGAACTGGTTGTGAGTAGCTGTCTTAAAAAATTATTATTGAAATTGTTAAAAATCTAACCGTACTTGTCTGAGAACAAAGATAATCACTGAAGCCTAGGTAAAACAGGCTAAAGCCAGCACTTTGGAGCCAAAGGAGATCTAGGAATGTGATAGCCTGTTCTCTTGACCATATATGGAGTCTTCAAAGGAATTCAACTAGCGGATTCGAGGAAGGGGCGTTTCACGACCACCTAAGACCACTGGACAACCCTTGACACAAGAGCCTGAGCCTGCACAAGTCGGAGGGGAATATTATAATGATTTCTAGGAAAATTATTAAATATGTATCAATATTGTGGTAATTGTTGATGAGTATGTATGAAGATACTGAATATAATCTGCTCAGGTTTGTGCACTGGTATGCATGATTAGAGGAATGATCCTCCATGCATCCCACACGTCGCAGTAAAGAATGACTGCTTCCTAAGACTACACTGGTGTTAAGAAGTTCGATCCCGATTTTGGTGACACCTCCAAACCACCTGCCTGACAGCGTTCTCCCTTGTCGCTTCAATTTCTTTTCATATCTCATATCTGTCCATTCTGGTGCATTTAATTTTATTTTTCAGCAACAGAAATGAATGTACATTATTAGAGTGTAAAAACAATTTTCAACAGCTATAGCAAAGAAAAAATATCTTAGTTATATTGTACCATAAACGTAATTAGTAGAAACAGAGAGCTGGATTCTGTTCTTGTGTCTCTTCCACATCTACTTTAGCTGACGAGGGTGTTTGTACATGTATGTATAAACTAACATACAATAATGTATAATTTATATTATAATAGATACACACATGCATGTATAAAACTAGCAGTATGTACACATTCACATTGATATCGGTTTTTAATATACAGAATACAGAACTGTCAAAGCCTGAGGGAATTATTTAAATACTCATTATTCCATTACAATATCAGCAAATGTGTTGAAGTTATAAAAAGCTTTAAAAGGCTCACCTGTGCCATTAACCATATCGCAGTAACCTTCCCAGTATGACAGATTCCTTTAAGATAAAAAAAAAAAGTCATGCTGGATGTAGTATATTGTACCACATAATCTATTTCCTTACCTGTATTGCTAAATATAACTGCTCCAATATAAGCCTGATCCATTAGCAAAGTCAGAGGATACAGATGTTCACTCACTCAGATAAACTTTATGATGCATTAGAATAGGATAAAAGGGATCTACCTACTTAAGCATGTCAAATAGAAGTAACTACTGTAACAAAAAATCAATAACTGTCTTAAATCCAAGCTCCTAATAGGATAATTAATAAGTGAGAGAGATGGTTTTGCTAAGCCCAGGGCTTGAGCCAGCTCCCTTTGAATTGTTGAAGATTTTCCATTTATCTATATCTCTTAGTGAATCTTGAGTGTACCTTGAAAACATGCATGCTTTTTAATTATACAATGCTATGATACCTTTTATTTTTATAGCTTTCAATTATTGCTGTTTTTGTAATATCTTCTGTCCCAGTGTAGACTTTGTAAAGTCCATCAGATGTCCCATTATACTGTAACAGACATAAGAAGAAATAAGAGTTAGAAGTACTGAACAAGATTGTAGATTTTTCTTCCTCATAGCAGCTGCCTTAATTTTTCTTCACAGAATGATAACTGTGGAGGCTTTGCCTCCTCGTTGGTTTCACTTACCGGATAGAAGACGCCCAGAACTGGGTTCAAGGGGAAGGGGACCTTGCTTAAGAAAGGATCTTTGTATCCCCACAGTATTTCTTTCACTGTTCTGTTCTGCAGCATGGATGACTTAGAAGCTTTAATCCAAGTGTTTAACAGTAGTTGTATAAAAGTGTTTGTATACAAGGCAGGTGCAGCCTACAACAGCAATAAAATTAATGTTTAGCATAAAATTCTGCATGTGTTTTGGATCAAAAACTCAGAGACTGACTCCATGAAATCTCTGGCAAAGCTGGTTACCAGAGTTGCAGCTCACTAGTTTCTACTCTAAAATTGACGTTACTTAACAAAACAATTCCTGGACATACACAAAAGCAGAAAATTCATCTTTACTGCTTACACAAGTTCATTAGATCACTCCTCGTCACAGAATCACAGAACGGTTGAGGCTGAAAGGGACCTCTGCAGGTCATCTGGTCCAACCTCTCTGCTCAAGCAGGGCCACCAAGAGCCAGTTGCCCAGGATCAAGGCCAGACAGCTTTTGAGCATCTTCAAGTAATAATCTCAAATCCCTGTCTGTATAATGTGGGTTGTATCACTTTGGGTTTTCTACCTTTTTTCTGTCAACTCCATATGTTGCATACTTCAGACTCATTCACACTATAAACGTGTAAGTAAAAATACACAGGCCTTGTTGCTTATTGGCTTAGATAAGCGGTTTAGATTTACTGATATGCTAGAGGTAATACAAGTGTACAAAACTGACCAAGTGAGGAATCTCTATTATTTCTGTAATTAGAAAGACTACAAATTTGCAACAAACAAGTCCTTCCTTCTGAAGGCCTTTAATTCTAAGTAGCGGATGACTTTTCCTAATTCAATGAAGAGTAATGTGGATTTATCAGCAGTAATTGTAATGAATGTTCCCAAAGGCATAAACACAAAGTCAGGTCCTTGAAGGCAATGAATAGCCTGTGGAAAGCAAACAGAAAATTATTTATGTGGGTCTGTCTGGTGAAGTAGGAAATTGTAACACTTTTGGTAACTAAATCTGTGTAAAAACAAGTGATTCTCTTAGAGCAACTGCTCAGCCTAGGCCCGTTATTGAGCCATCTCTTTGTGCTTTGCACTATGGGGATAGCAATAGAAAAGTCCCTTTTGCTCTTGTTTCTTCCTCAACCCATGAATCTTTTACTTTTTTCTGAATTTGACTGCAAAGTAGAAAGAATGTATATGACAAGATTATGAAATAGAGGAGATGTGGGTTCAGTCCCCTCAGGGTTAAGAAATTGTGAAAAACATCTCTCTGAATTCTCTTGTGACAGTAAGATTATGATATAAATCCTGGGCTCCACTGGACTGAAGTCAGTGCTGTCAGAGGAGATGGTCAGAGCCTCTCTGTGAAATGGGGCTTACACCAGTGTGTTTCTGAACAGCAAAGTGGGTCTTGGATCTTCTGTTCCCATCTCCCCTGGTAAGGCTGCTTCCAGGCATGAGCCTAGGCTTAGACCCTTAAAGAGCTGTGTGGTCCAAAGTGTGGGAGCTGAGCAGCATTAGTTAATACTGCGACATGAACGACTCTGAGCATAGGAAACAAGAACGGCTTTTCAAAAGAGAGATGCTGGCCTAAATTAGGCAGAATATATGTGGTCTGAATAAGGTGGTTTGCCTTTATTTATTAGGTCTTTTCTTCCTAGAGAGAACACAGCTCAGGGGCACCTCATCACAATATTGCAGTCCTTAAAAGGCAGCTACAAAGAGCGTGGAGACTCTTTCTTCACAAGGAGCAATGTGGAGAAGACAAGGGGCAATAGGTACAAGTTGCACCAGGAAAGGTTTCATCTTGATAGAAGAAAGACATTTTTTATAGTGAGAACAGTCAATCACTGAAATGTTGTAGATTCCGTATTAGTGAAGATTTTCGAGGTGCAATTGGACAGGGTGCTAGAAAATCTCATCCAGGCTCTTTTTCTCATGAAAGATTGGATCAGATGATCTTTTGAGGTCCTTTCCAACATGGGCTTTTCTATGATTCTGAGGCTGATTCTATGATTCTGTACCATGTTCACACGAAACATCTCTTCACTTTGCCCCTAGCATCCATCCTCTCACAGTGATCCTCAACACTCCCAAGCAGACACCACAGTTAGTGCAAGGCACTCAGGCAACACAACCAGAGCTGAACATAAATATGAAAACTGTAACCGTCAGTCAAGGGCAAGCATTCTTATCCTGTGATAACAGAAAAACACCTGGACTGAAAAGGCTCTAGCACTACTCTAGGTGGGGACCCCTGTGCTTTCCTTCGAAGGACTAAGAGCTCAGGCAATGCCACTGCAGTGGTGCTGAAGGGCACCATGGGGAGCAAGCAGCTGGGGCAGTGAGGCCATGCATACACCAAGCATAGGATTTAATACAACCTCTCCTGCAAAGCAGGACAGGGTATTATGGAAAGAGTACTGGCAAACCCATCTTTACTGTTCATGCTGTACCTCACACAGAAAGGGAATCCATCCACAAACTCTTGATTCATTCCCACACTAAAATTGACTAGGAGGATGCTTTATGACACATCCCATCCAAACTGATGACTTTACTTCCATTGACTGGAACAAGTCAATTTTCTTTACCCTGGGAATATGAGGAAACCTTAATATATATGCAATATGTCCTCAGAATTCTCTTTTTATTTTTTTTTAAAGACTGTAATACAGTTAGTGTAGTTGACATTTGTATCATCTGAGTTCATAGAGAGGGAGCCTATCCTGTGGCAGTTTTAGTATTACTGATGCTAACCTCTCCCCTGATTCCTCCAGTATCTCAACATTTGCATGTGGATATTATGGTTTTGTTACTTTACTTACAACAACAGCAAGATTGAGGCAGGTGAATGTATCATTTTCTGTCCCAACAGACATATCAGGTTCAAAACGAGCAACATTAGGCAACATGTAGGATATTGTGCCATCAGCATTTTCTGTGATATTTTCTTTGGGTAAATATCGCACCCTGGAAATAAAAAATAACAGCATAGACTATTTAACATTTGATTTTTGAGGCATAAACCATGCCTGACTGGAGGTTTTGAAAAGTTGATGAACATTTTTGAAGATGAATGTTGAACATACCACTGAAAGACAAACATTTCATGTGAATATATGTAGAAATTCCATTTTCTGTAAAATATTTTTCCTTTGGAAGTTTTTCCTTAGTGCCTAATGGATTTTTTCCTCGATATTAAAATGAAAACAAATTATTTCTTTTTTATTTTTATTTCGGTAATGGATCTTGTATCTTTTTACATTTTCTTTTAAATTAATTTTGTTTTGTCACATTTTTTTCTAAGCTTTCTCATGGTTGTGTGTAAGTAGAAGAGGGTGATTCAGAATGTTCAATATACACTTGGTTTTTTACTTGATAGGCCTGTGTTGCAACAAAAGAGATTACAAGACAAATCTATAATGGGAATCTCTTTATCAGCATTGCATATGCATGTGGAGATTTATAAGTAGTCTTTCAGCCCCGCTGAGATTCTCATTAGCCTCTATCATGCCCTAGCATAATTCTCTGAGCTGTTGAAGATGTAGCTTTAGCTCAGCTCTTCAAGTTCCCATCCTCTTGCTGACCCCTCCTCGGGGGGGGCAGCATCCAGCGGACATCATATGGCTTAGTCTATGCTGTGGGTCCACAAAGCTTGTCCCAGTTCCATCCCAGAAGAGATCTTCAGTGTACTCTGTAAGATGTTCCAACCTAAACACAGGGGCACCAAAAGGTTCAGAGAGCATATCCCCATGGTACAGATGTAGCCAGTGCAGGTGGGCCTTACCCAAAAGCATCTGGATCTTGGTTTGTGTGCCTGTCATTTTAATTAATAGCCTAATGTGTAGAGCACTTACCTGAAAGTTGGGAGTTTTTTTTTTTTTTTTTAATATTGCTTCTAACTGGAAACAAGGTTTCCCAACAGAATTGCAGGAACAGTTGCATTATCAAGGCCAATTGTTCTACATTGTAATAAATAACTAAATACTAGAAGAAAGATTGAGCGGGAGACTCAGCATCACAGTGATTCAGGTAGATCCAATATCCAGGTGAGCATGACCGCAGTAGTGACAAGAGCTATAGCCATAATTTCTTACATAGTCTGATCTAGGCTTCCAGCAGAGATTTGTCCTTGAGAAAACAGGCACCATCACTACCACCAGACTAAAACAATTTTGTTGGGCAGGAATTCCACTTCTGCAGTATTTCTTAACTGGTTAGTTTCCTGATCCCTGTGTAACCATTTCCTATGTCTTCCCGCGTATTCTATGCACCAAGAGTTCTCTATTTCCAATGAGAAATAAATAATCTTATAACCTCAGCTGTAGATGTGCAATGAAAAACCATTTTGTGAATATAATACACATCCCCAAAGATATCAAAAAAGAAACAGCATTTTAGGAAAGCAATTTCATAACGAGGGTGCCAGCGATAGCTGGGTATTTGGTATATGGCTCAGGAAGCATTGACTAGTCTTGTGTCAACTTCATATTTAAAATTAAGCAAGTGATTAAAATCTTCCCTGAATGGGGATGGACTGCTGCATCTAGGCCCTAGTACATTCAGAAAAAGGAATACTTCCCACAGGAAAAATTGAAAACATAAAGGCTGTAGGATAAAAATAAGTTTAAAAGGAACAAAGAAAGAAAATGTTATTAAAATAAACACAAGCGATACATGGGTGATAAGGCATTGGTTTTAGGGCATTTGGTATATTTTCTTCTACGTAAAAAGTTGACAAAAACTGAACAGCAAGAAATGCAACTGTGTCCGTGCAGTGTTGTGGCTCACACCTTGCTAAGGAGCAATTGTTTTTCACAAGAGCAAACAGCTTCACACCCAGTTACCTATTTCTATATGTGTTTTCCCAAAGTGAGACCCGATTCAGAAAGTGTTTGCTCTGTGTAGCTGCAATTTAGGCTTTTTTGTCAAGACTAAAACATGATGCTGGAATTAAAAAAAAAAAAATAGTAATAACTCAACAGAACTTTCTCTGACTTGAACAAAATTTCTGATATGCCATGTCACATATTCAGGGGGTTTTGCTTACCTATATGTGTAAGGTCCTCTTTGTTCAAGTTTTGGACGTGATCCATTGTTTATTACCTCTGAAGGATTTTGTACGTCGAAAATCCAAAATTGCCTGTAAACTGAACTGCCTGGCACAAGCCAATTTTCAAAAGCAATGGTACCATTTGCAATGACAGCTTCCTAAAAAGACAAAAATCAAAGCTAAAATTAACCACAAAAATTGAGTGACAAGCTGCATTTCCTTTCCAGATGATTGTAGATTCCCAAACAAACAGAAAAAAACCCCTATTTTGTCATCAATACGAGGCACACAGCACACACTTTTTGCTGATGCTTGAAGGCAGCCTGACATTCCTG
>NW_010396902.1:0-3137 GCF_000710305.1 Buceros rhinoceros silvestris | reverse complement strand
TTCCTGCTCAGTGGAGGCAACAGTGAGTCCCCCTGAAAAAGCTGACCACAAAGCTGACATAATTGCTACTACAACCAGTAGTAAAACTTCCCTACTGCTGTGGCATTGCCTTAATTCCCAGTTATTTGCCAAATCCACTATTATTTGTAAAAAGAATAATAGCCAGCAGTTTTTAGAATCCATAAACTACTTTTCATACATTTGCAAATAGCCCGGGGGAGGAAACAAGAGTTATCTCTGAGCATTACTCAGGCATAAATAATTTCGCAACCAGAGAAAGAAAATAGTTTTCTTGCAGGACTGTTTTATTTTGTCAGAAAACTCTTGTCACCAAAACTGAGACTTTCTAAGAAATCTCTCTAGCTTCGATAACATTTTGTTAGGAAAGTTTCCCTAGGACTAGGGAGTGAGGACAAAATACGGGTATAAGGACAAGAGAGGACATCAGGGCAATCAAGAGAGACTTCAGGGCCATGGAACGACTGCTTCAGGGATCAGGAGTGTGAGTGGTGTTTTTCTCTATCCCTCTAGCTGCAGGGATTAATGTGGGAAGAAACAGGAAGACCCACCAGATTACTACCTGGCTCTAGAGCCTGGTGCCACTGACAGCACTTTGGCTTTTTGATCATGGGTTGGTTTACACAACACCAGGCCTGCTGGTGACAGACGGGATGTACCTGTCACAAAGAGGGAAAAGGATCTTTGTGCATGAGTTGGTGGGGCCCATTGAAAGAGAAGACCCACCAGATTACTACCTGGCTCTAGAGCCTGGTGCCACTGACAGCACTTTGGCTTTTTGATCATGGGTTGGTTTACACAACACCAGGCCTGCTGGTGACAGACGGGATGTACCTGTCACAAAGAGGGAAAAGGATCTTTGTGCATGAGTTGGTGGGGAAACTAGATTTGAAGGAGGAAAGGGATAAAACCTTATATCCCTTATCTTGAGCCCTATCCAGGCTCACTGGAGATAAGCCTTGGCACATCGATGTTAATGGGACACTGTGCTAGTGAGGTGATTAGGTCTACATAGCAGTAGAGGTAGGGGATGGAGTGCCAAGCAGTAGCACAGACACAAAGGATACTGATGAGCTAGGAATCATGTTAGCACCAAAGAACGGCCAGGTAGGAATTAGGCATCTCCCACCAAAAAGATGACAGAATCAACAGCCCAACTAAAGTGCATCTATACCAATGAACGCAACACGGGCATAAACCGGAGGAGCTTGAAACCATTATACAACAGGAAGACTAGGATGTAATCACTGTCATGGAAACATGGTGGATTCACAGAATAGGACTGCTGCATTGGACAGCTATAAACTCTTCAGAAGGGATAGGACAAGAAAAGAAGGTGGTGGAGTGGCCTTGTATGTTAGGAAGAGTTTTGACTGTCTTCAGCATAATGATGGTGACAATAGGATTGAGTGTTTATAGGTAAGAATCAGGGGGAAGGCCAACAAAGCAGGTATCATGACAGGAGTCTGTTTAGACCACCCAATCAGGGTGAGGAGGTAGATGAAATATTCTATAAGCAGCTGGGAGAAGTCCCACAATCGCTACCACTTGTTCTTGTGGGAGGCTTCAACCTACCAAATGTCTGCTGCAAATACACTACAGCAGAGAGGAAACGGTCCTGGAGGTTCCTGGAGTGAGTGAAAGACAACTTCCTGACATAGCTGCTGAGGGAGCCAACTAGGGAAATTTACAAACAGATAAGGACTTGTGGGTGATGTAAAGGTTGGAGGCCATCCTGGACGTAGTGATCATGAGATGGTAGAATTTCCAGTTCTTGAGGAAGTGGTGAGGGAGGTCAGTAGAACTGCCACCTTGGATCTCCGGACAGCAGACTTTGGCCTTTTTATGAGACTGGCTGTCAGAGTCCAGTCCCTTGGGAGGCAGTCCTGAAGGGAAAAGTAGTCCAGGAATGCTTCACATCCTTCAGCAAGGAACTCCTAAAGGTGCAGGAGCAGGCTGTCAACATGTGCTGAAAGACGAGCCAGTGGGGTAGAAAACTGGCCTGGCTAAACAGAGAGCTTTGGCTGGATCTTGGGAAGAAAAGGAAAGTCTGGCCCATGGAAGAAGTGACAGGCCGCTCAGGATGACTACGAGCTTTTTGCAAGGTTGTGCAGGGAAAAAATTAGAAGGACCAAAGCCCAGTTAGAACTTAATCTGGCAACTGCCATAAAAGACAATAAAAAATGTTTCTATAAATACTTTATCAGCAAAACAAGGGCTAAGGAGAATCTCCATCCTCTACTGCATGCAGGGGAAACATAGTGACCAAGGATGAGGAAAACCTTAATCTGGAACCTGCCATAAAAGACAATAAAAAATGTTTCTATAAATACTTTATCAGCAAAACAAGGGCTAAGGAGAATCTCCATCCTCTACTGCATGCAGGGGAAACATAGTGACCAAGGATGAGGAAAAAGTTGAGTTACTGAACACCTTCTTTACTTCAGTCTTTAAGGGGAAGACCAGCTGTTCTCTGAGAAGAGAGCTATTCTCTGAGCTGGAAGACAGAGACAGAAAACAGAATGAAGCCCCCATAGGCCAGCAGGAAATGGTCAGTGACCTACTATATCACTTAGACACACAGGAGTCTATGGGGCCGGATGTGATCCACCCAAGGGTACTGAGGGAGATGGCAGAAGCACTCACCGAGACACCATCCATCATTTAGAAGCAGTCCTAGCCAACCAAGAAGGTCTCAATCAGCTGAAGGTCAGCAAATGTGACACCCAGCTACAAGAAGGGCCAGAAGAAGGATATGGGCAACTACGGGTGTCTCAGTCTGATCTCGATGCCAAGGATGTTTATAGAGCAGTTCGTCTTGAGGTGCGTCAGCCAGCCCATACAGGACAACCAGGTCATCAGGCCCCGTCAGCAAGTGTTTATGAAAGACGGGTCCTGCTAGACTAACCTGATCTGTTTCTATGACAAGGTGACCTGCCTAGTGCCTGTGGATGTGGTCTACCTACATTTTAGAAAGCGTTTGACACCGTTTCCCACAGCATTCTTCTGCAGAAACTGGTTGCTCATGGCTTGAATGGGGATACCCTTCGCTGGATAAGATACAGCTGGATGGCTGGGTCCAGAGAGAGGTGGGGAGTGGAGTTAAATCCAGTTGTCAG